>NW_012116821.1:2977759-3009562 GCF_000951035.1 Colobus angolensis palliatus | reverse complement strand
GTTCAAGACCAGCCTGGCCAACATGGTGAAACCCCATTTCTACTAAAAATACAAAAATCAGCCGGGTGTGGTGGCAGGTGCCTATAATCCCAGCTACTTGGGAGGCTGAGGCAGAATAATTGTTTGAACCCAGGAGCCGGAGGCTGCAGTGAGCTGAGATTGAACCATTGCACTCCAGCCTGGGTGACAAGAGTGAGACTCTGTCTCAAAAAATAAAATAAAATAAAATAAAATAAATAAATGCCCGTGTTGCTGCATGTAGCTGCAGTTTCTCTGCTTTCCACTGCTGGATAATACTCCACTGTATGAATCTCCCATGGTGCATTTATTTGTTCTCTTGTTCTTGAACATTTACATTGTTTCCAGTTTTTTGCTATTGTGAACAGTATCATCATGAACAATCTCAAACATAGCTCCTCAAGAAATTGCAAAATTTTTTCTAGTATCTATACTTACAAATGGAATTGTTGAGTCAGAGGGTAGATGTGCATTCTGCTTTATAAGATAAAACCAGTTTTTTTATCCAAAGTGGTGGCACCAAATTATACTCCCACAAGCCGTATATGAGCGATCCTGTTTCCTCATACACATCATTGCCAACGCTTGGTAATGTCAGACTTCTTAATTTTTGCCAACTTAGTGGGAGTAAAAAGCATGTCACTGTGATCCTAATTTACATTTTCCCGATTACTAATGAGGCTGAGCATGTTTTCATGTTTTTAGATTGCCTACCACCTGGCTCCTAATAATTTTAGGCAATTCATTTCATCATACTGTGTATCACACTATTCATTAACCCAAAATTCATTAGGAGGACGAAAATCAAGACACATCAGGAGACAGTAGGTGACTCTGAATGACTACTTGTCTTTGTGTAATGGGCAGTGTGGCTGACGCTGCAATCACTCAACTCCACCCCCATTAAACAGCAGCCTGTGGCTTGGAGATTGGAGCTCAGCTCAAAAGGAGAGCATGTGTAGTCCAAGAGAATCCCACATCTCTTGAAAGTTCAAGAGTGGAGATGTAAACCAAATCTGTCTAAAGACAGAAAAAGAGAGGATTAGTAGAAGTATCTTGAAAAATCCTTCCTTCCTCTCACAAGCAGCAATGGGAAGCCAGGATGTGTCTGACACTGGATGTGAAAGAGGAAGCACACGGACCCACCTGCTTCTAGCAGCCATCCTGGGCCCACGAGAAGCAATCAGAGAGGAAAGTGGCCCGTGTGGAGGGCTGAGCAGACAGATGAGAACCACTGGAGTCCCCAGTCACACTGCTCAACTGTCACACAGACCAACATGGAGCCTGCTATCTCTGGGTGCCAATTTAGGCAAATGTTGCTTTGCTGCTTCAGGCAATTTGAACCTGGCTTTCTGTTACTTCAACCAAGAGCATCCTGATACAAGTTGTGTAGTTTAAAAACAAAAATGGCTGGGCACGGTGGCTCACGCCTGTAATTCCAGTACTTTGGGAGGCCGAGGCAAGTTGATCACTTGAGGACAGGAGTTCGAGACCAGCCTGGGCAACATGGTGAAACCTCATCTCTATTAAAAATACAAAAATTAGCTGGGCATAGTGATGGGCACCTGTAATCCCAGCTACTCGGTAGGCTGAGCCAGGAAAATCGCTTGAACCTGGGAGGCAGAGGTTGCAGTGAGCCAACATCATGCCACTGCACTCCAGCCTGGGCGACAGAGCAAGACCCTGTCTCAAAAACAAACAAACAAACAAAACAAAACACAACAAAAACTATGAGCCATGAGTAGCATTACTAGCATGTGTGGGCAGCTGGGCAATAGCAACAGGTGGACGTGTATAGATGAGCCTGAGATCCCTCATCATCTCTAGGCAGGAGTAGGTGAGTGGTGTGAGGTGGGTATCAGGTAGCAGGGACAAGACTCAGAAATTTGGGGTTGCTGAGCATGGACTTTCTTTCCAAGGCAGGCTTTGAAAACCCTTGAACAGGATCAATCAGAATAGATGCTACTAATTAAATTCCACTCAATGTGAAGAAATCTCCTGACTACTGCTGCCACAGCCACTGCCTGACTGCTCTGTCATCCACTCTCTCTCAACATGTATGGGGACACTTTTGGCTTGCATCCGGTCGTGGTGTCCTTGCTTACATGCAATGGTATTCTTGCTGTTTCTATTATGATGTTCTTTGTTTTCCTTTCTAGGCTGTGCATATCTTAAAGGAAGGTGTTATACTGTCCTGTACTTTGCAGCCTCCTTTCCACCAGATGTGACCACTGGTCCTGCTGGTTACTCCTGTGGGCCCTGAGAAAGACATCTACTGTCTCTGAGATTCAATTGCCTTCTCAATCGCAACAAGAAGAACACTTCAAGACTGTTGGGTGGATTATGAGAATACATCGTAAGTGCTTCATAAATGTCTGTGGTGTTAATGCCATTGGGGGAGTGCATGAGGACTGACCTCCATGGTGGCCATGTGCGGTCAAAGGCTGAGTCTTCGCCTTAGAATCCTTCCAGACTAAAACACAGTCCTGTGTCCTAAAGAAGCTGAAATAGTTTTCCTCTTTAGGAAAAGTAAAGCATCATTAAATTATATTCTTAACAATAGAGAATCTGAGCAATAACGATGTAGCTGGAGAACAATAATCTTACCAAATCAGATTCAACATAAAACTAACCATTGATACTTTGCTACAAACTACCAGCTCCATGAACCAGTAAAATACAAAATTCACGGCCATTGCATGAGAAAATCAGCAACAGGAGTGCTAGTCTTGTCAGTACATTCCAAAATAAAACAATATTAACTTTAGAAATGCAAGAGCTCTCTGAACATAAATTCACTTTTTAATAACTTTGCATGTTCATGGATACAAAACAAGAGCTGACATTGTTTTAATATCAAGGCTTAAATTTCAGTGCTATGAAATATATCTAATCACAAACTGTAAATGCAATCTTAAAGAATAAGAAAGATACAGCTAATTTAGAGTAGAACAGATTCCTGGAATAATTGTTCTTGGAAAAAGACCAAGAAATAGTTGACACTTCCCCCAAATCACATTATTTTAATTCTGTACATTTTTTTTTTTTTTACAAAAGTACCCTAAACAATTGCATAGTTGTCTTAGACAAATTTAGAAACCATATAAAGTATGTCAAATTATTTTTTACAGGGGAAAAATGTGATAAACAGACTTGGAGGGAGGAAGGAAGGAAAAAATAATGACAGAACAAAAGGAAACCAGAAATCCAAAATGACTCCAGCCAACAGGGTATTGTTTCTAAAAGAAAATTATCTAAAATCTGAACTACCAGAAATGAGAAGAGAAAAATCTGAATTTTCATTATTTGTCTCTTTTCCACCATTAACTGTGCTGATTCTGTCTAGGATTACCATCCAGCAGAAGAAACTGTAAACAAATCCAATCTTTCCAATATGCTAAATAATGAACTTCATAACGTGCCCACGACGATGGGTCTTGTCTTCCTGGAAATTGCAATCTACTTAATTTTTCCAACTAAGGAACATTGGCTGTGGTTTTGAAAGGTTACTGAGAAAGGGGTTTTAAAAGGTGATACAAAGCAAGCAAAATCTTGATACTATTATTCACGGAAAATGAATGACGTTTAAAATGTTTTAAACTTTTAAGTGATGGAAGCCATTTAAAGGCTTTGTCCATCCTTCACTTTCATAAAAGGGCCATGGATTCCACCACGATGGACCATGTTTGCTCTTGGGCAATGGGTGGGGGTTCATGGTTGTGGTCCACAGCATCTCTACCTGGAGAATAAAAGCAAAGTTGTTTCCCTGATAACCACACCCCACATTCATCCATTGGCAAATCGTGTCACTGTCAAAATGCTCCTAATTCCAGTTACTTCCCATCTCTTCCATCATGAACCCTGGTCCAAGTCCACCTGCATCTTTCAAATGAAATCTTGTGATGGCTTCTGTAATTTCTCATTTCCTCTCCTGCTCCCTCACATCCCACTCTCTACACAGCAGCTAGAGTAATCTTTTAAAAATGACTTCCAGTTATACTAAGAACAAAACCTAATGTCCCCACCATGGTCTATAAGGCCCTACCTGATCTGGCCCCTAGCTCTCTCCCTGGCATCCTCTTCCTCCCACTCACCCTGTTGTTCTCTACTGCACTCCAGTGACATTGATCTTCTTCCCATGCCTCAAACATGCAAAGTTCATCCCCACCTCAAGGCCTTTGCACTAGTGTTCCCTCTCCCGGGAATGCTCTTCCCTCAGATAGGCAAATCTCAATCCCTTCTTTCAGATTTCTCCTCAGTGTTACCTCTTCAAAGATGCCTTCCCTGACTAACTCAGCTAAAACAGCCTCATCTCCCCAAGTCATGGTCTACTGCCTCACCCTTCTTAATTTTCTTCTATCAGTCATAATAATCTGATATTATGTTATACATACATTTGTAGACTTCTTCATTGTCAGGCATCCCTACCAGAACATAATCCCCTTGAAGGCAGGGATTTTGTCTCATTCATGGCTAAATTATTTAGCACCTAGAATATTCCTCAGTCCTCAGCAAATATTCATTGAATGAATGAATGAATCAATCAATCAATAGATTTGTCTCCTGTGAGCTGAAGACCTAAGAGTTATACAATTCAAACACATCCCTACTTCTTCAAGTGAAATATTTTAGACCATTATGAAAAGCAGGTGGTTGCCTATATGTGTAGGGTGATCCAAGTAGCAAAAACTCGCTCATCCTGTGACACGGAGCACTATCGTCATGTTGCTGTCATCCCAGGAGCATCCCTTGTAAAGAAGTCCATGGGGAATGGCAGGAACGAAACCCTTTTGGTGAGGCAGGTTCTGGACTGATGGTCTTAAACCAAATGCTATTTGCTATGGAGTGAATGTGTTCCCCAAAATTCATATATATGTTGAAACCCTAACTTCCAACGGGATGATATCAGGGTGGGGGGCTTTGAGAGGTTACACACGTTAAATGAGATCATGAGTGTGGGGTCCCATGATGGAATTAGTGTCCTTAGAAGAAGAGGAAAAGCCTGGGGCTGGCTCCCTCAGCCACAAGAGGACACAAGGAGAAGGTGCCACCAGCAAACCAGGAAGCCACCCTCACAAGATATCTCATCTGTTGGACTCTTGATCTTGGACTTTCCAGCCTCCAGAACTTCAAGAAGTCTGTTGTTTAAGCCACCCAATCTAGGGTATTTTGCCAGCCTAAACAGACTAAAACACAGCTCCATAGCAAAGGATGAAACAGTAGTGCCTACACACCAAAAGTGTTGCCTGATCCCCAGTGGAAGTTTAGCTACAAGAGTTTTGTGAACTACAGGGGGCAAATGGGATTAAAACTGGGCAGGTTATCAGCATTTTCTACTTTTTTTTCTCTTCAAGTTTCAGAACTGAATACATCATCTAACCACAAACAAAATTAGTGTCAAACACAGTTCCACTTCACCAGAGCTATTAAGAACCCATATGAATCAAATTAATATTAAGCACAGGAGGTCAAAATCTGCTCAGCTGTCCCTGCGTAACAGCCACTGAACTCAATGCAATGGAAACACAGATAACAGCCATAGGTGGCTTTAACCTATGAATAAAGTCCCAAGTTTAGCTTGACAGATGTTTTTGCACTATTCTCTGGATATGCTACTACCTTTATCTGAGTTTGCTGTTTTCTATTTTAACTTTTGTACATGAAAAGAAATAAAGTAGGACAAGAGAGAGTATGAATAAGGTGCTAACATCTGTTTCAAAAATATGCTTTCTCCCTGCTCAATGGGACAGATGTTTACTAAGATGCTGAAGAGATCATGTTTATCTCAAATACCTTCCACAAATAATAATCTGTGCAATGGTAATATCTGTAACAGTACCTACTGTTCTGCACCAAATCCCTTGAATCACTGATTTGGACTTGCCTCCAAATACCAGCTGAAAGATACACAGTAACTCACCATATCAGCCAAACTCATCAATCTGATCAATAGTCTCTTTCCCCAGTTTACACTTTCCCACCTCTGCTCATCATATTCATTCTTCCTGGACACTCTCCTCAGCCACAAATGTCAAAATTATATCCACTATAAGGGCTGTGCTCTACCTTCCACTCTCCAAGTCTACATCCGCCTCTCACTTCTCTGATTTTTTTTTTTTTGTGTGTGTGTGTGAGATGTGGTCTCACTCTGTTGCCCAGGCTGGTCTCGAACTCCTGGCCTCAAGAAATCTGCCCACCAAAGCCTCCCAAAGTGCTGGAATTACAGGCATGAGCCACTGCACCCAGCCCCCCTGGCTCTTTATTGCTAACATGTCCTCCATTCATAGTGCATCATTTTAGTTTTCAAAGCATTTTCATGTAACAAGTTCAGGAGGCAAGACAAATATTATTCCAGGTTCCAGATGAAGAAAAGCAGGGTTTTCCATGTTAAGGGATTATGGAAAGCCCCTGCGCCTCCTGATGCCCTTACTGGCTTCATCAAACAATGCTGAGATATTGGCGTTTTCTCTTTGATTAGGTTATAGGCTA
Organism: Colobus angolensis palliatus; assembly: GCF_000951035.1. Classification (NCBI taxonomy): domain Eukaryota; kingdom Metazoa; phylum Chordata; class Mammalia; order Primates; family Cercopithecidae; genus Colobus; species Colobus angolensis. The sequence continues at coordinate 3,003,055 of NW_012116821.1, read as the reverse complement.
TGAGAAGAGGGAAAGTCTGTTTCCTGGTGCTAGCCTCATGGTAATTACTTGAAAATGTTTGTTGATCAGGATGGTAGAAATTGTACTCTGGTTCTGACTCACTATCTTTAGTAGTATGATTGGGCAAGTCACTGAGATACAGGCTCCTCATCTGGTGAAAATGAGGGTGTTGGCTTGAAAGCCAGAACTAATTCACTGATCCTATAATTTATGAACAATATGCTCAGATGCTGCTTCTCCTTGGCAGATAATCTTCTGGTGGATTTCACTGTGAGCTCTGCACAGATCTCAGATTGTCACATCCCCAAATTCATCCTGTAAATGGGATGGAGGTGCTGCGCTGCCATGGACCTATCAGAGCCTAATCCTCATAACTCCTTCCTTGTGGGGTTCACACTGGGGTATACACATTACATGCAAAATTCCACATAATCCTTACCATATCCCACATGAGGTAACGTTATAACAACTATTACTTTGTCTATATCATGGCCCTTCGGGAATACTCACAGAAGAGTAAAAACTTTTCATCCTAATCCATGAATGCCATATTCCGCCATGTTTCCAAAACTATACCTTTCAAACTATCATAACTATGGAATTTCCAGAAAGCCCCTCAAAGCTCCACCTTTTCCAGTCCCTGAAGTTAATCATGTTGGTAATGGAACCCACAATTTTTCTTAAAATGGAAATTCTTTCCCATTTCCCTCGTTACAGTCACCATAGTCACTGTCCAAAGTGAGGAATAATTTTCAAAATCAAAGAGCTTTGCTGTTCCAAATCATCAAATCTTTTATTTCGCCTTTCATTTCCTCCCTTATCCAATGCTACTCCGAGCAGACCCCTGGACTGTAGTCCCGCAGCTCCTTCCCTTTCCCTAACGCACCCACTCATGCTGGCCGGGATCTTGGCTTTGTTACACCACCCTACCTCTACCCACACACAATGTTTCATGTGACTGTGTTTACAGGAAAAGCAGAGAGGCAGAGGAGAACAAGAGGAACTGGTGGAGGAATTGCCTTATGGCTGCTGAGACCTGTGTCAAAGGAAGTCCTTGGGCAATTCATGCAGGTCGGCGTGTGTATTGAATTCCTAGGGCCGCCATAACCAGTGCCTCAAACTGGGTGACTGAAAACAACCGAAATATAGGGTCTGACAGTTCTGGAGGCTGGAAGTCCAAATTTAAGGTGGTGGCAGGTCCATGTTCTATCTTAAACTGTAAGGGAGGATCCTTCCTTGCCAGCAATTCCTGGCATTGTTGGCTTGTGGGTGCATCACCCCAGGCACATGCCCATCTTTTCCCTATGGGTCTTCACATCATCTTCCCTTTGTGCATGTCCATCTATATCCAAATGTCCTCTTTTGATAAGGGCACTAGTCATATCTGATTAGGTCTACCCATATAAATACATTTTAATTTAATTACCTCTGTAAAGAACCAATGTCCAAATAAGGTCACATTCTGAGGTCCTGGGGGGTTAGGACTCCAACATATCTTTTTGGGCAACAGAATTCAACCTAAAATAGCATGGCAGGGTGACTTCTTCTCCAATGTGGGAGAGGACCAGCCCTCAATGGAACACTTCCACCCCCATACCCAGCAGGCCACATGAGGCCTATGCACAGAAACCCTAAAGACAGTCCTAGTGAACTGGTGGGACTATTGTGCTTCACTCGACCTCCCATCTCAGAACCACCCTGGGGAGATACAGCCAGCAGTCACAGAGATTGCTGGCTACTGGTTTGTGACTCCGGGCTCCAGGAAAGAATATGACAAGAGGAGGAATCTGCTTTATCAGGAGAACAGGCATTCCTGGCCACAAAACATGTGGAAGTGGGTACAAAGTATGTAAAGAAATGTGCTTTATGACCAAAAGCACATTTAAATATAATCATCAACCCAAGGCCAGCTGCAGTGGCTCACACCTGTAACCCCAGCACTTTGGGAGGCCAAGGCAGCCAGATCACTTGAGCCTAGGAGTTTGAGACCAGCCTGGCCAACATGTCGAAATCCCATCTCTACCAAAAATACAAAAAGTACCCAGGTGTGGTGGCGCATGCCTGTAGTCCCAGGTACCCGGTCAGGGGGTTAGGTGGGAGGATCACTTGAAGCCGGGAGGCGAAGGTTGCAGTAAGCTGAGATTACACCACTGCACTCCAGCCTGGGTGATGGAGCAAGACCCTATCTCAAAAAAAAAAAAAAAAAAAAATCATCCCAAACTTCTCAACATTTCCCAAAACTGCTTGGCACCACCATCCTCCTGCTCTGCCTTTATGAATGCTGCTCTTTCCTGCCATCTTCTCCTGATGAAATGTCATGTACCCTCCCATGCCCATCCAACGACCTCCTTCCCTCACGCCTCTCTGGGCTTGCTTTCCTGCTTCTGAGGTCTCTGATGCTGTGCAAAGTCTGTCCTTAGAGGCAGCAGCCACTGGCTGGCTGGGATTATAGGCATCTATGACACATGACAGGCCTTTCTGGCTTCAAGGAACTCTAGGGCAGAAATGGGCCCAGTTAACATTTTTATTGCTCATCATGCTCACCCAGTGCACGTACAGCAGAAATATTTGTTAAATGAATGAAACAGGAAATGCAGAAGGCTTGTATTCTACTCCCATTTTAGACTGCTTTAAAAAAAATCTCATAGTTACATAGGACAACAAAATTATAGCTTATTTAAATTCTTCAAAAAAATAGAATTTTGCATCTCATCAGAGCTTGGTGAGGAATCTACAGATGGAAGCTTTGAGGGGAAGGAGTTTGCAAAAAAAAAAAAAACCAAAAAACTATAAATCTCCTTGGGGTATACTTTTTCTGCATCCATTTTGAAATGAAAAAAAAAACAAAACAAATCCCAAAAAGGCACCATGGGAGGCTCTAGCCCCACGTAGTGGCATAACACAGCTGTCGAGAAAAGCTGAGATACCAAATCTAAGCTACATGATTTTTAGGGGGCCATGGGAGAGGAAAACGCAGTCTTCAGGGGCCGAGACAAGAAGAGACTTTCAAGGTATCAATGAGCATTTCATTATTTGCCCGTTGGTTTGACTGTCCCTGGCACTTTTTAAATGTAGACTATGAATTCAGGATATGAAACGGATTTGGAATTATGCATTCAGGAAATGAAATGGATTTGAGACCTTAGAGCCCATAAAATGCAATTTACCATTGTCTCCCTTTGTATTTATTAGATTTTTAAAAACTTACTTCCTTGCAAACTTCCTTAATGAAACAAAGTGAACTGCACTGGAACAAAAGATTTTACAAGAATGGGTGCTTTCAAAGTGGCCATGATCTACAAGGAAAGTAAGTCATGTTCCGCTTTATAAAAATCTGCTCACAGTCCTCGGCGTCTTTCACAGTTTGGAAAGAGCTTCCGGAGCCCTGCAGTCCAGGCCACATGTTGTTTCCTGGCTGCCCTTTCTAAACCTCAGATTCACCATCTTTCAAGTGGAAATCAGAACAAATGCCCTGTCTACCCCTCCAGACCAGAGATCATTACTATCCCGCCATTCGGATGTCTAGGCAGAAGACATGCAGAGCCTGCAGGGAGGGTGGTGGCAGAGAAGAGTGTCAGAGGGTACAAGGGAAGGTCGGAGGAGGGAGAGGCATGCAGGGACGGCTGGTCTCCCATCTTTGTGTCAAATGGCTCCCAGGGAGGGTCCAGCACTTTACAGTCAACTGCATGTTAGTGACATCCCAGGGGCTCTGACCTCAGCGTTTCAGAATGTAGGGACCTTAAAGGGACCTCAGAGGTGATCAAGTCCAACCCGCTCATTTTAGAGTTCAAGCAATGAAGGCTTAAGCTGAGGAAGCAAAATGGCTAAGGTTGCTCAAAAGTCAGAGCCAAGCCAGGCCCTGCAGGGCTCCTGCGGGAAGGACTACTCTTCTTTACAAACAAGGACACCCCAAGCCACATAAAGCCCCATTCTTTGCTTCCAGCTCTTGTCAGGCATTAAAGGTTTGATATCCAGGTGTGGCCTTGAGCTGAGCTGACAATTAGAGCTGAGGCCAAGCTTGCACAAGGGGTGCCATGGGAGCAGCAGAGAGACGCAGTGACCCTGGGCAAGAACCAGTCCTCCAATGCTCCACAGCCAAGGGTGGGGACTGTGTCACCTGTGTGTGCTGGTCTACTTCCTAGACAGGACGGCGGACCTGGGTGCACGTACTTGAAGTGGGCACTTCCCAGGAAAGGCTTCTGCACCCCAAAATGCCTGAGACCCCCAGGACAGCATCACTGCTTTGGAAGTTCCAGGGCTGTGCCCACACAGCACCCATCCTGATGGTGTCCATCCCACTATCATGGATGTGGCTCATGGTTTTCTGGGTCACCTCTCACAGTTGCGGGCCTGTGGGTTGGGAGGGCTCCCCTATTGTTGAATCGTTTCCCAGGAAATTCATCTGACTGGCATGCTCTGGCTTCAGGGGCTTTGCAAACTCTGCTGCCAGGAGAAGCCATCACTGAAGCTCCTAGAGGAAGGCTCCCTCTGTGTGTCTGGCCTCTGCAGAGCCCTAACCAACAGGGTTGACTTCTTTCCCCTCTCTGCCTGGAGTCCAGGCCTGTGCCAGCCCTCAGACTGTCCCGCTTGCCCTTGCAGTGGCTGGTGTTTAACTGCCTGCAGACAGGCCTTCACCACAAGGTCACGGGTCCCCACCTTGCCTTCAGCCTCCCCCTGCATTCTCTGCACTGTGGGACTGTGACCCAGCCCTGCCCCGAGGCTGTGTTCCGACCTGCTTGCCACCTTCACCTTCACTGACACCTTCACCTTCACCATCACCTTCAACTTCACCTTCACCTTCACCTTTACTGTCACCTTTACTGTCACCTTCACCTTCACCATCACCTTCAACTTCACCTTCACCTTCACCTTTGCTGTCACCTTCAACTTCGCCTTCACCATCACCTTCATCATCACCTTCAACTTCACCTTCACCATCACCTTCACCATCACTTTCACCTTTACTGTCACTGTCACCTTCACCTTTGCCTCACCATCACCTTCACCTTCACTGTCACCTTCACCTTCACTATCACCATCACCTTCACCCTCACCATCACCTTCACCTTTACTGTCACCTTCACCATCACCTTTACTTTTACTTTCACCTTCACCTTCACCTTCACCTTTACCATCACCTTCACCTTTACTGTCACCTTTACCTTCACTATCACCTTCACCGTCACCTTCACCATCACCTTCACCGTCACTGTTACCGTCACCGTTACCTTCACCTTCACCATCACCTTCACCATCACCTTCACCATCACCATCACCTTCACCGTCACTGTCACCGTCACCTTCACCTTCACCATCATCTTCACCATCACCTTCACCTTCGCCATCACCTTCACCATCACCTTCACTGTCACCTTCACCTTCACTGTCACCTTTGCCTTTGGCAGGACCCTTCATTCCTAACAAGTGTCCATTCCCCCAAAGGGGCTGCTGACCTGCCCTCCCGGTGGGGAGGAGAAAGAGAGAGGAAAGGCAGAGGCTTTGCCAGGGCTGGATGGCTTCTCTAACAGGGCACAGAGGAGAGAGCAGAGGGAACAGGGGTTCCATGAATATGCTGAAACCCAGCTCTAATTGAGGCTTCAACCTTCGCTGAGCACAGAACGTGAACTGCAGCTTTCCTGAAAGGAGGAGCAAACAAGTCACACAAGCAACAAGCCATCACCGTGGAAATCCCGCTGCTGCTGTCGCCCCAGATGTCATCAGAGAATGGGGTGGGCAGGGATGAAAGCTCCTGGGGCTAAGAGTGGGGTCAAAAGCCACTCACCACCTCAGCACCTTGGGCGTGTTTCCCAAGCCCCCTCTCTAAGCCCCCTTCATTCATTCACTCAAAGCATCTGTTGCGGCCTTATTGCATGCAAAGCACAAGGGACATGACGGCTGGCAATGACACTGCAGCAGCAGCAGCGGGTCCCTCACTCGCGGAGTCCCCATTGGAGAGACTTGGTCACCTGCTCACACTACCTGTCCTATCCATACCCAGACACTGAGATAAGTGCCCTGAGGGAAAGGCATGCTTCTTTCAGAATATGTGACCAGACCCCTGACTCAGGGCACAGGGGCTGGTGCGTTCTCTAAGAAGTCATGTTTTCACAGGGCGAGGTGCCTGATCCAACCATCCGTGATCCTGAAGTAACCATCCTTTCATCCTTGACTCCTCTCTTCCTGTGCCCACATCCAATCCATCAGCTGTTCCCCAGACCACATCTCCTGTCCTGCCACTTCTGTACCTACAATGACACAGCCTGGTCCCAGCGCCACCATCTTTGCCTGGACCATTGCAGTAGCACCTCAGTCTCCTTGCTTCTGCCTTTCAAGTGCCAGGGCAAACTTTTCAGGTGCCCTGCCTAAAGCCCTCCGGTGGCTTCCCACCCCATCCTGACCTCCAGGACCCTCCCCTGCTATAATATCTTATCTCCTTGTATCCTCCCCTCCCTGCCTTCCCTTCCCACAGCCTTCCTTGCTGCTCCAAGAACAAGCCAGGCCTGTGCTCCCAGGATGTGCCTTGCCTGGAATGTCTTATGCAAAGCACTCCTCCTCCCTTCTGGGTCCCCATTCACGCCTGTCTCCTCTAAAATCACCCTGCTCCTGGCCACTCCCAAGCACCTCACCTGCTGGTCTTCCCTTCCCAACTCTCAGCGCCTATTTGTTCCATGGTAAAGTGATTTATTCATGCCCTAGACTGTAAACTGCATGAGGCCAGGGGCTTTGCTTAGTTCACTGCAATAGTCCCAGTAGGTAGAACACAGCCTTCCACACAAGGCACTCAGCAAATGGATTGAATGGACAAGAAACTGCTTCCTCTTCTTTGTCTAATGCCTGACCCAAAAAAGAGGAGGAGTCTGCTCCCAAGGCAGAATCATTCCCCAGTTCCAGAACTGGCTGTGCTGCTGATCAGGGAGGCTCCTCCTTCCCGCTTTTCTGCTTTCCTGCTTTCCCGGTGATGGCTGAAGGGGAAGGGCAGAGAGCAGGCTGGGCAGGCAGTGAAATGCCCTGAGATCTCTGGAGTAAAGAAGGGCAAGGTGGCTGGAACTTAGCGAGTTGAGGTGGTGCAGGACAAGGCTGGGGAGGAGGTCACTGGGGTTCTTGGCAGGAAGGTGACTCCAGAGTGCACAGGGAGACTACAGTGGCTGGGGGTGGATGTTGAGGGTCAAGGCTCAGGTAGCAGAGGAGCCAAGGGAGAGGCCTGGGTTTCCTCCCTGGTGAGAGGGGACAGTGACAGTACCTGCCTGGAGGGCTGCTGGATGGAGCACCTGAGGTGCCGCAGCCAACACCAGCGACTGGTGCTGTGATGAAGGGGAGGCAGTGTTCTGGCGGGGAGCCCCCACTTCCCTGGCCGGCCTGTGGTAGGAACCAGGAAGTGGCGCAGTTACTGAACAGGTGAGCTCTGCGCACTTCTGAAAATGGCAAATCTGCACAAGAGGTAATTCAACAATCAAAATAATTAATCCTTAGGATTACGCTTGCATCACTGGCCACTCACAGACTGTCATTACCGTCACTCTCAGCCTTCCCAGGTCCATTCCAGTGCTTTCACCTGCCAGTTTATGGAGTCAGAGCTGTTAATCAGGTGACAGCCAGAGCCACTGTCAATAAGGTGTCCTGTTAGTGAAACTCAAGCCAGAGCCAAATGACGGCCCCAGGCCTGGGGACTTCCAGCCAAAGCAGCTGATTTGAGCCTTTGCTTCTGAGTTTAACAAATTAAATTTTAATGTCGAAATTCACATTCAGCCCATTCACAGAAGCTGATAAAGAAAGAAGAGGAAACCGATATAATCTCACTATAAAAGTATTCATCAAGTCCTACAGTTTCTCCATGGACAAAGTCTCAAATTCATCTCCTTGCTTTTCATGTCCAGGAACACTAACCTAGCCCAATCAATCATTCCGTAAATATTTATGGCATGCCCACTGTATGCAAAGCAGTGTGCTGTGAGGACCACAGAATCAATGTAGTTCCTGCCTTTGGCTCTAAACGAACACAGGAAAAGCTCAGAACGTGGCCTCATCCATCCTCAGCAAAAGACAAAGCCTCACAGAAGGAAAGGGAAAGGGAAAGGATAAGTGTTGAGCACGTCTGTGTACCCAGACCAGCCGAACATACCTCTCCCCTTCGAATAAGAATGTCCACCCTGCAGGGCAGCCGCGTACCCTAAATGCGACCCACAGAATGAGGGGACAAACGGGGGCAAGAAGGGTGCTGTCTGATGCAGTCAGAAGTGTTGGTATTGAGGGTGAGGTGCAGTGCAAGAAACAGCACCTTGCCCATGCCAGCCAGTGACAGGCATCTCAGGCCCTCAGGGCACACTTGGGCCACCCTGCCCTCCTCCCCCTTCCCTCCCTAATACCTCTCCTCTGCTCCCCCACACCCTGCTTTGTTTCTCTTATATGTAAAATAGGGATACTTATCTTGCAACATTATTTTAATAGTTAAATAAGGTAACTATTGCAAAGCTCCCTCCAAAGTGCCTGGTATTGATAGGCATTCAACAACTGGCAGAATAATGACTGCACCATTAGTCTTATCATTACCGCCCTGAGAGCTGCTGGCCCTCCCTCCGTGGCTTCATTCATTCCCTTTCCTGCCCTCCCTGCTTCTTCACCCACTGGCCTTATGCTCCTTGTCTTCTCTATAAGGCAATAATGACACTTCCTTCAAAGTCCAAGTCAAGACTCAGCTTCTCCAAGAGACCTTCCTTGGCTTCATCCTTGTGCCAGAAATTCTCCTGTGTATTTGTGCTTTCAGCATCTCATACACAATTCACGTTACATTATGCTTAATTATAGGTTGCCTTAAGAATTTTCTAGATAATTACAAGTGATAATTAGTTGATGGTTTCATGTAGATATACCTTGCCTCCCTAATTAGAGTAAAAGCTTTTCAAGGCCAAGGATCACATCTGCGCTTCTTCATTGCCTGCTGACCCGGTGCCTTGAGGAGCGTGTGCATCCGTATGTGGAATACATGCTGGCTTAATTACTTTCAAATATTAAGCAGATAAAATTACCCAAGTGATTCTCCTAGTTCAGATTCAAGCATCTAAAACAGAATTGGAAAACTGTGGATGAACAACGCTTATATCTGTTTAGAGACACCAACAATAATTTGTGAGACCCTTATAATTTTTCATGCATTCCTTTCCTCTGCCCATAAAAGACCTGTTCTCCCCACCCCCCACCAACTTCCCCGTTCCAGTAAATGGCATGAGTGACCACGGTGTTTCTCTATCTAGAAACTGAGGGGGGTCACCCTTGATCTCTCCCTTTCTCCCACTCCACCATCCCATCCCACCAACATCAAAAGATTCTACCTCCCAGGTCTGTCCACATCCTTCATTTTCCCATGACTGTCCTCTCTCCCCAGTTATGGCAGCAGTCCCTAACTGGTCCCTTCTACCACTCTTCCCAGCTAATCCTTTCCTCTCTCAGCAGCCAGAGAGAGCTTCTAACCCCACACACCCAATCCTCCCCACTCCCATAGCAGTGAGCCATGATCACGCCACTGCACTCCAGCCTGGATGACAGAGTGAGACCCTGTCTCAAACAAACACAAACCCTGCAGTAGCTTCCCAGCATCCTGGGAGGAAAACCCAGGTTCCTCCCCTCCCCACCGCTGTAAGAGGCCAGGCATTGCGGTTCTTATCTAAGACACCTGCAGACCTGCCACACAGTGTGCCTGGTGGAGAGTGGCTCGGTCACATCTTGGGTTCTAATCATACCTAATTCAGCTCCTCCCTATGAATAACCACCACCCTCCACTTCAGAAGCCAGATGGCACCAACACCAAGTGCCTCAACAAAGAGCATTCTAAAATTTAGAACTTCTAAGAAATGAGAACAACATTTTTTAACCATTCAATAAAAACAACTGAAAGAATAAAAAGGTGTTTAAAAAAACTTGGCCATTTTTCTTGCAAATTTCAAAATCAGCACTTCTTGTCGGGATTTTCCCTGGTGCAGCATAAATGCTACTACAACTTTTACGAAGGAAGTGGTTGCACATGAGTTTGTTCTATGTATTGGGTTCTCATTACAATTTAAGCCTCCAGTAATGTTTTCATTTTCTAAAAATTTCAACTCTAAATATTCCTATGTGAGAAAAGTGGGAATAAAACTCAAATGAGCAAGCTGAGATTCCCTGTGAGTTTTCAGGAATAGTTGTTAATCGGATGAGGCAGGTTGCTTACACCCTCGATTTGCAAACATCTTTATTCCAGACACAGATCTGCCGATGGAAGCCCATTTACTGGTACAAAACACCATAAAGCCGCTACAGTAAACAAACAGCATAGCATCAGGTTATCTTGTAAATCCATTAAAAACACAGTAACAACTCTTCCTCGTGCTCATGAAACACACATACTCAATTAATTTATGGAAATTAAATGGGTGGCATGATTGCTGCAGGCACACCAGCCACACTAAGGCGCGTCCACACCGCCGCTCAGAATGCAAACTCCTGGGAAGGGGCGGGGGTGCCCTGTGTCTGGCAGATAAGCCCATTCATGCAAATGTCTATGCTCTTCTTAGAGACACATCTGTGAGGTCCAATCAGCCCTATGGACAGCAGTGCTCTAATCTGCCTAAAGACAGACAAATACTAAACTGGCAGTGAGTACTGATAGGACATTTTATGACCCAGCGACCCTTGAGGGAAAGAGGGCTAAGGAAAATGTAATTCTTTTCTGCAAAGCCAGGTAAACTTTGCAATGAAAGAAGCCTTGTAGCTATTTGAGATTTAAAAATTAAGCTCTAAAATACCCCTAAAAAGGGTATGCTATTCAGACATCTTGAGTTTCAGATTACATTTTCTGACTGTCCTTACAGGATGATGGTGCCTGTTAAACAAACACATCCTCTACTAGAAGCAACACAAATTGAGGGTTTGGACCACAGGGCGAGTGACTTTCAGATGCAAGGACTCCCAAAGCGAATGCCCTGAAATCCTCGATTGAGTTCAAGATGGGGAGAAACCCGGCTCTGTGGGCTCCCTACCAGGAGATTCCCAGACCTGAAGTCTGATCACAGTGGAGTAGAGAAGATCAGCCAACATTTTCTCCAAACCAAACTTCCTTTCATACCCGCCTCCCACTACAATTAAGAAGCAAGTTGGTGCCAAACGCCAGGCAAGGTCTGGCTGGAGAGAAGTGGGTGCTGCCTCTGGGAAGGGAGGCCTCCCAGGACGTGGGTGGGGTTGCGTGGTGGGGATGGGATGCCTTCTCTCTGGGAGGGATGGTGTGGATTCTCAGGTCCTACCTGGGCTGCAGGTGAGTAGAAACCACTCCTGAGAAAGAGTCCACAGCCACCAGGCAGCAGAGGGCATGATCTCCAGCACATGGCTCCCACTCCAGAGTATCTTGGAGCTGGGAAGGGGTAGAGGCCTCCTGTGAGAGCCTCTGAGACCTGGAAGGGGCTGGAGAAAGAGCAGCTCCGGGGGACCTGCCTGGGTGGGAGAGGGCACAGCAGATAAACAACACCTTGGCTGCCAGTCATGAGGCTGCCGGTCTGGGTCCTGACATCTCCCTTTAGCTCTTGCCTCTGCCTAATAATAATAATACTAAAAATAACAACGACAACCATGAGATTTAGAAAAGCTCTGATACCAACCATGCACCAAGCCTTGTGCTGCTGGAAGGGAGTATGCATAGCGGTTAAGTGCTCTGACCTGGGGCTTCATCCCAGTTCTGCCATGCACCAACTGTATGGCCTTAGGCCAGTCAGCGTCTGTACATGAAGGATAGTAATCATTTCTACTTAAGAGGGTTGTTATGAGAATTAAATGGTATAATGCTCACCAAGAGCATGTAGTAAAGGTTCAGTAACTACTACAAGTTGATATCACATTTTTTCTTTATTTTGGATTTTCTTTAGTCCTTACAGGTTTGCAAAGAAATAGTGGAGAGAAGACCAGGTCAGTGAGACTCCAAATGCCACCCAGGCCCTCTCCAGGACCGTGCTGGAACTGAGTCACCCAGCAGAATGGACCAGCTGACCTGCACTTGGTCTCATTTTCCCTTCAACCTCTCTACCCAACTGCATCTCCCACCTGCCTGAAATCCTTCTGGGATCAGCCCCATGTCCTCCAGGATGATACCCACACTCCCGGTAAGGCGGCCAGGGCCGGGGTCCAAGGGGTTCTTGTACATCCCCTAGCCTTAGGGACAGGGGTGGAGAGAGAGAGAGGAAGAGCTTGAGGTTTGGTGTCACAAAGACCCAAGTTCAAAGTTTGCTCTTTTAGTTATTACTTGTGTGTCCAGGAGTTGCTGAATCTTTCTATGCTTCAGCATCTTCACTTGCAAAAATGCTGCTAACACCTACCAATGCTGTAGCTGGGCTCAGGCCTGCAGGCAACAGCAGCCACTGCCATAAGCGCCTCCCCAGCCCACCTCCTGCATCCTCTTGCGTCTCCTCACCTCATATGAGGCCCAGTTCTCAGCTCGCCACACTTCCTTCTGTTTTCTTCCCTTTACATATCCTGTTCCCTGGGCCTCGCCCATCCTTGCCACGCCTGCCCTGACTTCCTTTTCTGCCTGGTTAAATCATATTTCTCTTTGACACTTCCCTTCCAGCACAACCTCCTCTGGGAAGGGTTTCCCTTGGGCTCCCTGTGAGTCCCCACAGCAGGGGCAGGCTTCTTCTGCCACCCTGTTCAGAGGTCTGTTCTGTTTCTATCTCCCCCTATCTCAGCATCTCCTATCTCTGGACCCCAAGCCTTAGTACTTGGTAGGTGCTCAACATGTGCTCATGGAAGTGAGAATAGAAATATCTATATAAATGATTCAAGATCTAACTTGGACAATTAAAAACATACACACAGAAGTGAGGATCCGAATTTTAGCATTTCATAGCTAGAAAGAATATTCATATTTGTCTTATCCATTGCTTCATTTTATGAGAAGATGTGTCAACTGGAAATTTGCCGACTGCCCAAGATAATACAGGTAGGAGATGCTGTGCTTGGCAAGTTTAATGGAACTGAAATACTGAAGCCATGGCTGAGTGTCTACCACCTGGCCAAGTTCAGAGGTATCGGCATAGTGATGTGATTGGATATACCAGCAGGCCGACTCTCTTACATATGGGAGAGGCTTGTTTCTCTTAGCAGTCACCAAGAACAACCTAGAGACACCCTACAGAGGCCCAGGGCCACTCACTGAACTAACAGCATGGAATGATAAACACCACGAAATAGAATTAACACAGTCACCTCATTGCCTAAGTGCGAAACAGAAAAAAAACAAGGAGGATACCAGCTTTAGAAACATTCTTTCTTTTGGGCGGGGACCAAGTCTCACTCTGTCACCCAGGATGGAGTGCAGTGGCCCGATCTCGGCTCACTGCAACCTCCACCTCCTGGGTTCAAGCAATCTTCCAGCTTCAGCCTCCCAGGTAGCTGGGATTACAGGTGCGTGCTACCACACCCAGCTAATTTTTTTGTATTTTTAGTGGAGATTGGGTTTCACCATGTTGGCCAGGCTGGTGTCGAACTCCTGACCTCAAGTGATCCACCCGCCTTGGCCTCCCAAAGTGCTGGGATTATAGACGTGAGCCACTGCACCCAGCCTTAGAAACATTTTTTATAGACTTTTTTCCCTTAAAAAAAAAAAAAAATCAGAAATAGGCGAGATACAAGGGTAGGTTTTAAATTATGTAATTTTAAAAAAGATTTAGCCTTTTAAGAGTCAGTCACTGGGGCTCTGCCCATCTCTGCCAGAAATGCAAAATCAATGTGGAAAAAGTGGGACAGAGAGAAAAGCCATAAAGCCAGAAGAAAAATGAAAACAAAAATCTAACCACATAAACACATGGGAAAATCTAAAGAAATCACATTTGGGCTAAGACTCAGAAAGGAAATTTTTACATACAAGGAAAGATGTGAGCAGGATGAGAGAAACCACATTCTTCTTGCTCCTATACTTCCTCGTGGAGACCTTTCCACCAACAAAACTGCCTCCCTGGGGTGGATCCCGGGTGTGTGCAGAGGAGGAAGCCTCCTGCGTGCACGAAGCTCAGTCCCTGCTGCAGTACAGGATACCACAGGCACCCCCAGGCCCAAACCTCCCAATGCTGTTGTACAAGTTCATGAGTGATCAGGCTCAGGGCCTCAGGTTCATGTCTCGGTCCAAGAGTCTATAATTCCAACATCTACCTAATTTTATTTTATTTTATTTATTTTTATCAGTTTTTTGAGACAGAGTCTTGCTCTGTTGCCCAGGCTGGAGTGCAGTGGTGTGATCTCGTCTCATGTCAACCTCCGCCTCCCGGATTCAAGCACTTCTCCTGCCTCAGCCTCCCGAATAGCTGGGACTATAAGCATGCGCCATCACATCCATCTAATTTTTGTATTTTTAGTAGAGATGGGGTTTCACCATGTTGGCCAGGCTGGTCGCTATTATTTTTAAGTAAACCAAATCTTCCCACTTCTATCAGCTTCACTATCCGGAATTGTAATTCAGTAGGCAGTTTTCAAAGGGAGGGCTTCTGGCCGTGGTTTTGTTCAATTGTGTTTGCATCCCAGATCCCTTGGGTACCTTCCTATTTTTATTTTTGTTTTTATTTTTAAGAAAAACTTACCGTTTATTACCTTACTGTAAATCATAAAAATCACCTATGGTAATTGCAGTGTAAATGCTGAAAAAGTTTTCGATTGCCTGAAAGGATTATTTCTTTGTAAAATACTAGAGGAAAAACTGTTTTTTCCCCTAGAAAATTTTCTAATAAAAATGAAGAATTTTTTTTTCTTTTAACTTTCATTTAAGGTTCAGGGATACGTACGCAGATCTGTTACATAACTATATTTGTTTATATATATACATATATATAGCCTCATGTCATAAGAGTTTGGTATACAGATTATTTCGTCACCCAAGTACTAAGCCTAGTACCCAATAGGCATTTTTTTCTGATCCTATCCCTCCTCCCACCCCTCCAACTCTCAAGAAGACCCCAGTGTCTGTTGTTCCCCTCTTTGTGTCTATGTGTTCTCGTTGTTTAGCTCCCACTTATAAGTAAAACCATGAGGTATTTGGTTTTCTGTTCCTGTGTTAGTTTGCTTAGGATAACTGCCTCCAGCTCCACCCATGTTGATGAAAAGGACAAATCATTCTTTTTTGTGGCTGCATAGTATTCCATGGTGTTCATGTACCACAGTTTATTTATCCAGTCTACCCCTAATGGGCATGTAGGTTGACTCCATGTCTATTTTTAACTACACAGAAAGATTTGAGATTACAAACAGAAATAAAGAGAGCACTAAGTTATGCATCTTAAAGATCCCCCAAACAGAGAAGTCTGGCTTCCTCATGCAGCAAGCATGTGCACAACTACACATGTGCACACATACAACATGGAAGGTCCATGGATGCAAAGGGGCTTTACCCACCATCAAACCTCCTGAGCCACTTCTATGTAATTTTGGCAGCAACAATAAAAATTGCCCTTCTAGCAGAGGGACTCTAGGAATTAGCTGGTAATAATCATGAAATGGTTTAAAGAGCTGTACTATGTCTCAGCAAGGCCCATCATCATCATTTTTCTTGTGAGCCTACCTTCACTTTGCCATTTTACCACTGTGATTTTATGTAAAAGAAAGCACATCACCAGTTCAGGGGGAAAAACATATTTCATCCCGGTTGAAAGGTATTTCTCCTATGAAGATGAGCCTCATGGACAAATAGCGCACTGCCCGAGGCTCCCAGTCAGACACTGTGCATCAAAGCTGCTGTTTTGTAAGACAGAACAATCTTTTGCAAAAAACAAGACCAGCATGAAATGCATACTGAGTGTCAGCAGGGAGAAAAACCAATATTTCTAAAGAATGAGTTGATTAAAGAAGGGCTGAGATAGCAGGGTTTACTTTGCTTCTGTGCAACAACACACTGTATTGATATACCCTGCAAGAGAATCACATCAAAATGCTGCCCAGAGAGAGAAATATGCTTAAAAATGTAATCAGCACGCTTATAGCCACCAAGTCTAGGTCTTTCACTGGCATGTGATCACATCTTGCCTGGATTCACTCTGAAATTATTTTGAGGGCCAGGCCTGGTGGCTCACGCCTGTAATCCCAGCACTTTGGGAGGCCAAAGTGGGCAGATCATGAGTCAGGAGTTCAAGACGAGCCTGTCCAACATGATGAAACCCCCATCTCTACCAAAAATACAAAAATTAGCGAGGCTTGGTGGAGCGTGCCTATAATCCCAGCTACTCAGGAGGCTGACGCAGGAGAATCGCTTGAACTCGGGAGGCAGAGGTTGCCGTGAGCTGAGTTGGTGCCATTGCACTCCAGCCTGGGTGACAGAGCAAGACTCCATCTCAAAAAAAAATCATTTTGACATTCTAAAACAATTAGGTGTCATCCAATTCAGACTTGAGAAGAAAGCGAAATGTTCACATTGAGAGCAACAATTCAGGCCAATTAAGCTGGGGCCTGGACAGGCTGTGAAGATATTGTTGATCAGCTTGAAAGTAAGACAGATTATTCAAGGGAGAAATAGCAAATGAAATATAGATGTTGGAGCCAGGCGTGGTGGCTCTTGCCTGTAATCCCAGCACTTTGGGAGGCCAAGGTGGGCGGATCACCTGAGGTCAGGAGTTCGAGACCACCCTGGCCACCATAGTGAAACCCTGGTCTCTACTAAAAAAAAAAATTAGCCAAGGATGATGTGGCACATGCCTGTAATCCCAGCTACTTGGAAGGCTGAGGCAGGAGAACCACTTGAACCTGGGAGGCAGAGGTTTCAGTGAGCCAAGATCCAATCCAGAGCATGCCACTACACTCCAGTCTGGGCAACAGAGCAAGACTCCATCTCAAAACAACAACAACAACAACAACAAAACAAATATAGACGTTAGGTGTCCTCACTTTACTCCAGGCATTCAAACCAAACATCTCCAACTGGCTACTATCAGAGGCCAAGTTTATATTTTGAAACAATTTCCCAGAAAACTGCAACTCTCAGAACGTGAAGAAAATCATGCACTTTTTTGCAAGCTTTCTTTCCGTGAAGTAGTATCAGTGGGAATGTTTCATGGAAAGAACTGATCAAGTTATGAAAAAAAAGCTTGCCTTGCTTAAACAACTCATTGCGATGCACTCTCTGAGCTCAAGTCTTCTCTGCCCCACCCTCTGAACTTGGCCCCACTCTTGAGCCAGGAAAGCTCTCTTCAGGACCCAGCCATGCACCTCTAGTTGCTTATAATCTAATAAGAGAAATAAGATAGATGGATAATAGGTAGGCAGGTAGACAGATAGAAAGAAACAATTCTAAGCATTGGTGCTATTGAGCTTTAGGAATGGTGCAAAAAATAGGGACTAAAGTAATATCAAGAATGAATCCCCATCACTCATTCCCAACTGGGGTAAGCACTGAGGAGTTCCTGGAAGAGGTGACACTTGTGTTAGGTATAATTACTACAGGTAAGTTTCTACAGGTGGAGGTGGTAGGGTTTTGACAGGAAGGGGAAAAGGCAAGTAATGGAGGAAGTGATTCTAGGTGCAGGAACAATTTGAACTAAGGTGGGAAGGGTCCAGGGCTGCACAGAGCGGTCATGAGAACAGCTTGTCTGAATCAGGGGGTCGGTGGGAGTGCAGGAGAACAGGCCAGGAAGGCGGGTGAGGCCTCCTCTTGACCAGCGCCTCACTGTACTAGTCGCATCACATGCGGAAAAGATTCACTCATAACAGCTCAACCTCTCTCTAATTAACTGCCCATTTTCTGTGTTGACTTTCAAAAAAGGAAAAATAAGATAAAAACACCACCTTAGCAGACATAAGTTACTCATCTATAGAAAGTTTGGCCTCAATCTCCAGAGATTATTTAGATAAAATGCAATAAAAATATCAATGATCTCTCCATGTTTTACATGGAAATAACAAGTGGGAGTGAGGAAACATCACACATGTAAGCACATATACAATTTCAGAGCTAGAGATAATGTGATAGATGATTTGGGTTAGCTCCAGGCTAAAATAGAAAACAATGGTTTCGGTTGAACAGCACAGTTTCAGGGTTTTTCAACAATCTGTTTCAACTTACTTAGACAACTTGGTGATTCTCCAGCTCTTGTAACAAAACAACTGATATCCATGAACAATGCAAAACACATTTTTAAAAAACTGTCAAAATTTTATCTTCAAGATTGGAGAATAAGCAAAATATAATATTTATACCCCTTTTGTTGAAATATGAAAATCTATTTTATCTCACAAAAGCTGAGGATGCCTGTTCAAACATTCTCTGAGTACCTGACCCGGAATCAGGAGCATCAAGAAGTACTAGTTATACTCTTAGAAGAACCAAGGTCTGGCCGGGCGCGGTGACTCACGCCTGTAATCCCAGCACTTTGGGAGGCCGAGGTGGGCCAATCATGAAGTCAGGAGATCGAGACCATCTTGGCTAACACGGTGAAACCCCATCTCTACTAAAAATACAAAAACTTAGCCGGGTGTGGTGGGAAGCGCCTGTAGTCCCAGCTACTTGGGAGGCTGAGGCAGGAGAATGGCCTGAACCTGGGAGGCGGAGCTTGCAGTGAGTAAGATCGCACCACTGCACTCCAGCCTGGGCAACAGAGTGAGACTCTGTCTCAAAAAAAAAAAAAAAGGAAGAAAAAAAGAAGAACCAAGGTCCATCACGGCAATACAATTGTACCCTCAGATTGGGCTTTTCTTAAAACCATGATCATCTGATCCAATCCAGAGAATGCTACAGGTAGCAGAGTAGGAGCCGTCTACTGGGTGCAGGTCATAAGTGAGTTCACCAGCTGGAAGGAATTTAAATCCATCAAAAGCCTGGCCCAGCCGGGCACAGTGACTCACGCCTCTAATCCTAGCACTTTGGGAGGCCGAGGCGGGTGGATGACTTGAGGTCAGGAATTCAAGACCAGCCTGGCTAACATGGTGAAACCCTATCTCTACTAAATATACAAAAATTAGCTGGGCGTGGTGGCGAATGCCTGTGGTCCCAGCTACTCAGAAGGCTGAGGCAGGAGAATTGCTTGAACTCAGGAGGCAGAGGTTGCAGTGAGCCAAGGTCACACCACAGCACTCCAGCCTGGGTGACAGAGCAAGCCTCTGAAGAAAAAAAAAAAAAAAAAACTTGACCCAAAGTCTATTTGTTATCGAGCATTGCCAAGGACAGATGAATGGAAGAAATGTCAGTGATGAAATGCTCCCCTTCCCCAGGGACCTCTCCCAGTGTCCTCCCTTGGTTCACCACTGAGCCCAACATGTCCACCACCTGTCAAACAGTTCACTTGCTCTTAACAGCAGCCTGTGACATAGGCAGGCCACTGTTGTCCAGTTGGCCCTTCCAATGTGCCTGCAAACCAAGCTCCCCTACTCCCCGAGGATCCTGGCAGCTTCCCCTTTTTCCACTTTGTGTGAGCACAGTCTAAACCAGCAAGGGCCGTCTACTTTCACTCATGGAGGTGGGAAGGCTTGTCTGATCAGATTCACGTTGAAACCACAGAAATGGCTCAATCATCAAACCACCACTGGCCTTCCAGCTCTCTCTGGGCCAGGAGGGGACTGGGGAAGTGTCCACTTGGGCAGGCCCAGTGCACAGCTTTGTTTTTGCACAACTCTACTTCATACATATCTGGGATCGAGTGAATTCTTTCCCTTGGCATATATGTCCTGATAACAACTTGATCAGGCTTAAAGATAAACACCTCTACTTCTGTTTACACCTTTGAGAAGTAGAGCCAACCTCCTGTGAGCTCAGAAGCTTTTGGCAAAAGCGATGGGTAACGAGGTATTTAAACTGAGGGCTGTTCCTGTGAAAAAGCCTGGGCACTTCAGAAAGGGCAGGGGCACATGGCAAATGCCAACAGGAGGGCATTTCCAGGGCCTGAGGGTGGTATCGGGGGCTGCCTGAGAAGAAGGACCTTCCACTCCCCCTGCTGGAAATCGATTGTGAGAAATTAATATCCCAAAGGTGGTGATATCCAACTGAAAATATGAACACAGTAAAAAAACTTAGGACACATAAAATAAAAGCAAACTGTTACACTGTACTTAGGATGTGCCAATCACAGTTCTAAGACATTTATATATCTGTGTTCATTTAATCCTCAAAACACTCCTATGAGGTAAGTACTATATGCCCATTTCCCATAACTGGGGGCACAGAGTGGGTATGTAACTTGCCCAAGGTCACACAGTTGGTTAGTGGCTGAGGCGGGACCTGAATCCAGGAAGGTGGACTCCAGAGTCCATGCTCTTAATCACAATGCCATGCCAGCTTTCTGACAGGTGGGTGATAGTGGGGATTACAGGGAGGAGAGATGTCCAGCCCAACACAGGTGACTGACATTATGTCTCCCCACAGACCTTTCCCTGGTGTCACTGGGTTGGTATGGGAACCAACCCAGGTCATGGATCTGGTGCACCTGCCAGAGGCTTCATGTAATTCATAGTTTAACATACACACTCCCTTCACTGTTTCACTTCACGTGGTCAAACATCTTAAATGAAATGGTATGGAAACAATCTTCCATTTAATTTTTTTCTATGACCATTATTAAATTATCAAATATAATGGACACTGGCTGGACATTTACTAAGTCCCAGGCATTATTCTAAGTGTTAGGGATATAAAGATGAACTTTCTACAGGCTGATATTTGGAGCCAGTAACACAGAAACAACAGGAAAATAGCAGAGTTTAGACAACAATATGAACTAATAGTTTCCTTCATTCCTTCTTGGAACCTCTCTAGAAATTGTAAAGGTGCCATTTTTTGACCCTCTTGTGTGTGGACAGGGCTAGTAAAAGCCAATCCAGTCATTCACTCCATGGAAAGTCACTTTCAGCAAAATGATTAGAAGTAAAGAAAATAGAATGTGAAAATGGAAGTCTTAAATCTGAAACTGGAATTGCCTTTTTAAAAAATAAATTATAAAATTACCACTGTGGTTAACTTTGGGAAAAGGTAAGAGTGTAAGATTGTGAGATTGTTCTAAGAGAAACACAATAGTGTTGGTAAAATTCTAGTTCTGAGACTTGGAGGATTTGTGACTGCTCATTTTAGTACTATGCTTCATCACTTACAAAGATTGTATCAAATAATACATAATAAAAACTCTATCATTGTCCAATTTTTTAAAATCATGATTGCTTCAAAGTAGAGGGTACTGAAGACTTAATGTATTAAAAATTCCTGAACACATGTTTAATGCAAAGTTTGCCAATGATGTGGTCTTAAATTAGACACTTCTTATTAATCCAGGATGTGGTGCTGAACCTAATTACCTAGTAGCTCTGTTTTAAAGACAAACTAATTTAAATAGACAGATATATCAACTGAATGGCAAAGGGTATTTAATTAAAGTCTACTAGAATAAAAACTCACAGCACCAAAACATAACATAAAATTGTTAGCTATTTTACTTACCTATGTCAAAAGAAAGTTAACATCATTCATACAACAGTATGACAAAACTCAAATATACTACTGGAAAAGTGGGAAAAACCTTTCTTACATTCCTGTTCCAGTAACATAAATAACTGACAAAGATCCTAGAGGCAAAAGACTGTTACAACTTTCTAAACATAAATAAATATTGCAGTTGTATGGTGCAGAGTTATGCTATGGTTCCATATACCACAGGTCTGGAACAGAGAAAAATTTCAAATAATTATTTGAAATTTTATCTTTATTGTAATCCATCTTTGCCAATGTCTGCTTAATAAGGACTGTTTAGCCAAATGAGTTTTTTTATAAGGGTGAGTTTAAAAGAAAAAAAATAAATGTATCAAAAAATAAAATAAATTTTGCCAATATAGGCCAAGAAAAACAAAACAGATGGTTTTAGGACATTTCTACGTTTATGGAATATATTCAAAAATCAAAAGTGTTAGTTCTTTGGTGAAGTCTTGAAAGTTATCTATATTTAAGATCATGCTGTCTGCACAAACAACAACTTATTTTCCTATTTGTGTTTTGTTTTGTTTTGCTTTTTGTTTGAGACAGACTCTCACTCTGTCACCCAGCCTGGAGCGCAGTGGCACAGTCTCGTCTCGGCTCACTACAAGCTCTGCCTCCTGGGTTCAAGCAGTTATCCTGCCTTAGCCTCCCAAGTAACTGGGATTACAGGTGCATGCCACCACACCTGGCTAATTTTTGTATTTTTAATAGAGACGGGGTTTCACCATGTTGGTCAGACTGGCCTTGAACTCCTGACCTCAGGTGATCCGCCCCCGCTTAGCCTACCGAAGTGCTGGGATTAAGGCGTGAGTCACCATGCCCAGCCTTATTTTCCTATTTGGATGCCTGTTATTTCTCTCTCTCACCTAGTTACTTTGGCTAGGACTCCCAGTACTATGTTGAATAGAAGTGGCTGAGAGTGGGCATCTTTGTCTTGTTCCTGATGTTAGAGGAAAAGCTTTCAACCTTTCTCCACTGAGTATGAGGTTAGTGTGGGTTTGTTATATATGACCTTTACTGTGTTGAGTTACATTCCTTCTACACCTAATTTGTTGAGAGTTTTTATCATGAAAGGATGTTGAGGTTTGTCAAATACCTCTCTGCATCTATTGCGATGATGAGTTTTGTCTTTATTCTGTTCATTCTGTTAATGTGGTGTGTTATATTTACTGACTTACATATGTTGAACCATCCTTGGATCCCAGGGATAAATCTCACTTGATCATGTGAATGATCCTTTTGATGTGTTGTTCAATTCAGTTTGCTAATATTTTGTTGAGAATGTTTGCGTCTATGTTCATCAAGAATATTGGCCTGAAATTTTCTTTTCTTGTAGGCGCTTTTTCTGGCTTTGCTATCAGGACACGCTGGCCTCATAAAATGAGTTTGGAAGTATTCCTTTCTCTTCAGTTGTTTGGAAGAGTTTTAGAAGGATTAGTATTGGGTTGTCTTTAAATATTAGGTAGAATTCAGCAGTGAAGCTATCAAGTTCTGGGCTTTTCTTTGATGGGAGACTTTTTATTACTGATTCAATCTTTTTACTCATTATTGGTTTGTTCAGGTTTTCTAAGTCTTCACGATTGTCTTGAAAAGTTGTATGTGTCTAGGAATTGACCCGTTTCTTCTAGGTTATCCAATTGCTTATGGTAGTCCCTTATGATCCTTTGTATTTCTAATGATATCAGATGTAAGACTCCTCTTTTATTTCTGATTTGAGTCTTTTCTCATTTTTAGTCTATTTGAAGGTTTGTTAATTTTATCTTTTCAAAAAACCAACTCAGTTTCATTTATCTTTTCTATTGTTTACTAGTCATTATTTCATATTGCTGTGATCTCTATTATTTCTTTCCTTTTATTAACTTTGGGCTTAGTTTGTTCTTTTTCTTCTAGTTACTTGAGGTGTAATGTTAGGTTGTTTATTTGGGATCTTTTCTCTTTTTTGATGCAAGTATTTGTTGCTACAAAAGTCCCTCTTAGGACTTGCTTCACTGCATCCCATAAGTTTTGATATGGTGTGCTTCCATTTTCATTTGTCTCAAAATATTTTAAAAATTTCCCTTTTAATTTCTTTTTGACCGACTCATCAAAGAAGAAATTGGTGGTCTAAGGGCATTTTGTTTAATTTTTACATCTTTGTGAATTTTTCTGCAATTCCTCCACCAAAAATCTGTTAAAACTAATAAACAAATTCAGTAATGTTGCAGCATACAAAATCAACAGTGTTATTTCTATATACTAACAATCAGTGTTGTTTCTGTACACTAGCAATGAATCACCTAAAAAATAAATCAAGAAACTATCTCATTCACAAGAGTTACCAAAAGATACTGAACTACTTAGGAATAAATTTAACCAAGGAGGTGAAAGGTCTGTATGTTGAAAACTATAAAACACTGATGAAAGACACTGAAGACGTGAATAAAATGTAAAATATTCCATGTTCATGGATTGAAAGAATTAATATTGTTAAAATGTCCATACTACCTAATATGATCTACAGATTCAATGCAATCCCTATCAAAATTACAATGACATTTTTCACAGAAAAAAAAAATTCTAAGATCCATATGGAATCACAAAAGATCCCAAATAGCCAAAGTAATATTGAGCAAAAAAGATGGAGGCATCACATTACCTGCTTTCAAAATCTACTAGAAAACAATAGTAATTAAAACAGTATGGTACTGGCATAAAAACAGACATATTGGCCAATGGAACAGAGAACCCAGAAATAAACACACACATTTTCAATTAATTTTCAACCAGTTTCCTAAAACACACAAAGGAAAAAGGATAGTCTCTTCAATAAATTATGCTAGGAAAACTGGATATCTACATACACGTGAATGAAATTAGACTCTCATCTGTGCCATATACAAAAATCAACTTAGAATGGATTAAAAGTTAAATGTAAGATCTGAAGAAGAAAACAAGGGTAAAAGCTCCATGACAATGATCTGGAAAATACTTTTTGGATATGACCCCAAAAGCACCAGAGACAAAAACAAAATAGACAGATGGGGTTACATCAAACTGAAAAGCTCTGCACAGCAAAAGAAACAATCAATAGAGTGAAGAGACAACCTACAGAATGGGAGAAGATATTTGCAAGCCACAAACCTAATAAGGGGTTAATATTCAAAATACATAAGGAACTCAAACAATTCAATACTAAGAAAACAAATAATCCAATTAAAAACTGGGAATAGACATTTCTCAGATGAAGACATATGAACGGCCAGCAGGTACATGAAGGAATGTTGCATATCTCTAATCATCAAGGAAACGCAAATTAAAACCAAAATGAGATATCACCTCACACCTGTTAGAATGACTATTATCAATAAGACAAAAGATAAGTGTTGGCAAGGATGCGAAGAAATGGGAATCTTTGCACACTGTTGGTAAGAATGTAAATTAGTACAACTATTGTACAAAACAGTATGAAGATTCCTCAAAAAACTAAAAATGGGACCACCATATGATCCAGCAATGCATCTTCTGGGTATATACTCAAAGGAAAGGAACTCAGCATGTCAAAGAGACATGTGCACTCCCATGTTCATTGCAGTATTATCGCAATAGCCAAGATATGAAACAACCCAAGAGTCTATTAACAAACGAATGAATAAGGAAAATGTGGGGCCGAGCACAGTGGACCAGACCTGTAATCACAGGACTCTGGGAGGCTGAGGCAGGTGGATCACTTGAGGTCAGGTGTTTGAGACCAGCTGACCAACATGGTGAAACCTCGTCTCTACTAGAATTACACAAAAATTAGCCGGGCCTGGTGGTGAGTGCCTATAGTTCCAGCTACTCAGGAGGCTGAAGCAGGAGAATCACTTGAACCCAGG
>NW_012116821.1:2903799-2977643 GCF_000951035.1 Colobus angolensis palliatus | reverse complement strand
AAAAGAAAAGAAAGAAAGAAAGAAAGAAAAGAAAAGAAAAGAAAATGTGGTATAGGTTGAATTTCCCTTATCCGAAATGCTAAAAGAAAAGAAAGAAAGAAAGAAAGAAAAGAAAAGAAAAGAAAATGTGGTATAGGTTGAATTTCCCTTATCCGAAATGCTTGGGACCATTAGCACTTCAATTTTTTTTTTTTTTTTGTAAGATTTGGGGATATTTGCATATAGATAATGAGGCATCTTGGAGATGGAACCCGAGTCTCAACATGAAATTCATTTATGTTTCATATACACCTTACACATGTAGCCCGAAGGTAATTTTACACAACATTTTAAACAATTCTGTGCATGAAAGTTTTGACTGTGTTTTGACCGTGACCTGTCACATGAGGTTACGTGTGAAATTTTCCATTTTTGGTGTCATGCTGGCACTCAAAATGTTTTGGATCTGGGAGCATTTCGGATTTTGGGTTTTGGGATTAGGAATGCTTAACCAGTAAGTATCATGTAAGTATTCCAAAATCTGAAAAAACTCCCAAATCGAAAATACTTCTAGCCCCGAGCATTTTGGATAAGAGATAGTCAATCTCTTATCTCTTTGGATAAGAGATATTCAGCTTTAGAAAAAGTAGAAAATCCTGTTATTTGCAACAACACAGGTGAATCTGGAGGACATTATGTTAAGTGAAATAAACCAGGCACAGAAAGACAAATACTGCATAATCTCACTTATATGTGGGATCTTAAAAAGTGAAACTCAACTAAGAAGAGAGGAGAATGGTGGTTACGAAGGATTGTCAGGGAGGAAGTCTGGAGAAATGTTGGTCAAAGGACACAAAATTCCAGTTAGACACGAGGAACAGATTCAACAGATCTATTGTGCATCATGACAACTGGAGTTAATAACAATATACTGTATTCTTAAAAATTGCTAAAAGAATAGACTGTAAGTGTTCTCACTCCCACAAAATGATAAGCATGTGAGCTAACACATGCATTAGTCTAATTTCATCATTCCACAGTGCATACATATATCAGATATCATGTTGTATACCATACATATACACAATTTTGTTCATTAAAAAAGTGACTACTCCTCTTAAAATGAATCACAAATTTTTGAAAGCACCAGTTATCTTGTTATCTTTGCTTTTCAAAGCAAAATATTAATTTTATTCAGGAAGCAACAGAATATGGCATAGTCCATCACAGCACTGGCTCACAGCACCTCCCATCAACACTATCAGGGATACAGTTGGCACTCATATTGTCTGAACCTGGCTCAATAAATGCTGGAAATTTTCCTAAGTTCCTAAGAGCAAAGCTGCCCTTTGTAACCACATGTAACGACCACAGAAGTGCCTCTCCCATTAGGCCCTTCATTTCTCTGTAGTAAGTTTGTGGAGTCACCACTCCTATCTAGAGCATGTGGTGCTCTTGTAGTACCATCTTGTAGCAAAGGGGCAAGAATAAGGAAAGGAGAAAATCATTTCTAGGTTGGTTTTCAGGAGAGTCACATAGTAAGTGTGGATTCTGGCTTAACAGGAGTGCATAATTGTGTTTTCTCAGCCCACTCCCAGAAGCAAGCCTCCACTCCACTCCACTCCACTCCACACATTATTTGCTAGGTCAGGCAGCATAGTCTGAAGTTGCAAACAGAATCCCAGCACTTGGTCCTCGGAGACACGTGCACCTGCTGGATAAACATTTATTTCCCTGTAGAGGGACCATTCCAGTCCACCACATGGAGATAAATGTCTATCCAGTGAGTGCACGGCTCTAAATGTCCAGGTAGAAGTGGGTTGGTTTCAAGGTCCCAGGTCTCCTCCTGGGCTGATGGGAAACCCATTTCTGTCCTGTAGCTGGATCCCGCAGCCACCGTCAGCCCATAATAGCCACCACGACTGACAGGGGCCCACAGAGACTGCTCAGGCTGCAGGACATTCTGACGGGAAACAGGCCTGAGCACCCTGACCCTTCCTCAGCTCACCCCAGAGTCTCCCTTGGTTGGTGGCAGAGCAAGCAGGATGGGGAGAAGGGGGTGCCAGGAATGCACTTCCTAGGCGCAGGTGGACACTCGCCCTGCCTTTATGCGGGTGCACACTACTGGCCACGTGCATGCTAATCAGAAAGTAATGGTGAAAACGCCCAAGTTTCACCTGGTGCCAGGCACTGTCCTGAGCAATTTAAAGCATTTCATTTGATACTTACGAGGAACTCCGAGGGAAGGGGCCCCAAGGGAGGGAGCATTGGAACCCCCACTTCACAGAGGAGGGAATGAAGACCAGCTCCCTGGATCTGGCCAGAAAACATTGGCCACACTGTCTCTGAGGGGCACTTCAAAGACTGACACGATCTTACTTTTGTTTCATTCCCTCTTGTCCGGCTTCCAAGACCGTCTTCTCTCCCTGGATGCTTTATAACCAGTCCGCTCAGCAAAGTAGGTTTGGTTTTCTTACAAAGGCAGCCATTTTCCCAGCTATTTTGGGCCCTCGAACTCTTTAATTTGAGCTAGCTCCCTCCTGTGACAACGTCTTCCTTCTCATAGAAGGCAGCATCAACCGACGCGAAACCGCTTGGCACAGATGCTGGAATTGCCCTGTGAAGACCCGTTGTGCAGTGCAAATTTCCTTTCCTCGGGGGTTCTGGATGGGTAGGGGGCAGCAGGTGTGTCTGGTGTCGGCAGGCGGGGGAGTCCAGCCCACACAGAAATCACCGGGAAAACGTGAGCGCTGCAGGCCTGCCCACCGTAGTCAAAGCTGAGTCCCTCACGAGTCCTGTTAGTTCGTTCTCTTGACAGACACATCTTTGAGCCCCTCCTGCCGGGCGCAAAGCACAGGCTGTGAGGAGAGCATCAAAGTGCAGATTCCCGGACCCCACACCAGTTCCATCAAATCAAAGTCCTGGGGGTGGGAATACGAGTATCTGAGCTTTAAATTAGGTCCTGGGAGAATCTGAAGACCATAGACCTCTGTGTCAGGGGCTGGAAGAGACCTGAAAATGACAGGAATGAAAAGCCATGTTTCTCATACTCCTGGTCCTCAGGTCCCTGGGAGAGATTGACCTGGTATCCCACCACTAACTACTGAAGACGACTGATCAGTTGCTCCATCAGCTCTCCAGGCTAGGTCTGAAGGGCCCTCTACTCCTTTCCCAGCTTCACCAGGCCTGCTCACATGTGGAAACCACCATAACACGTGTGTGTATAGACTTTACTGGCCAAAGACCATCTTCTATTAGCTCTGCTTTCTAAAACACTTAAACCTGTCTCTTGCGCAGTTTCTTCCACTGGGTTCATGAGCTGGAGACAATCTATGTAGTATTAGCCTACCATGATATTAATGTATCTAATTTTAAATTTTCTTAATAGTTTCTGAGAGTACCAATAAATGCATTGAGGATATTTTTCTATCTGTAAAATAATAGTGTTTAAAACTATATAAATAACATGGCAGAACATTCATAATTTAACAACTCTGATACAACTGCCATTTTTCATATTTTCATTTCCAGTCTTTTGTCACCTGCATTTATTTTAACATACTTGTGATCAACAGATACCTTTAGCGTTTTGACACTTTTTCAATCCATATACTATCATGGGCATTTTGCATGTTGATACATAACCTTCCTTACTAGTTTTATAGCTGCATAACATTTCACGAAGTCATTATGTCAGTTTACTTAATCTCAGGAGCAGTGGCTCACACCTATAATCCCAGCACTTTGGGAGGCTGGGGTGAGGAGATCACCTGAGGTCACAAGATCGAGATCAATTTCCTTAATTATTCCCCTGTTGTTGGACATTTAATTTTGGTTCCTTCCGGTCTTTCAAATATATAAGTAGTAGCATTTTAAAAATTATTTCCTTCTCTTAGAATAGAATTCCAAATCTTGGCTTATCTAAGGAAAATAGGATCAAAAGAAGGTGAAACCCTGGACCTTTTTTGGCTATGAGAGAACATAATTTTTCATCGGAGGGCACCTGATAGGTTATCATTTACTGGACACTGCTGTGCCAGGCTCATGGAATGCTCACAACAACACACTTTCAAGTAAGTGTTAGTCTCCATTTTGTAGCGGTAATGTAGCGACGCATGCACGGCCAGTGAGTGGGGGGTCTGGGTCCTTCCGGCCTGAATCCCACCCTGTGGTAATCCACAGTAAGAGAGAGGGAAGAAGTGACAGAGGGCAGGGAGGGACACTTCAAGAGACTTGTGATGGACATGAGAGCAGTTTGCCAAATCTTTCCAGCTCTGCCCCACTTCCAGGCACCTGGTGGACTTCGCTTCTGGCCCCCTGTGATTGGGTAGTGCCACACTGAGGCAGTAATGTGAGTCACTTCCAGATCAGATCACGTAATTGCAGGTGCAATATTCTCCAGGACTCTCTCCCTCTGCCACCATGACCTCAACATTTGACATGATCGTTGCTCCATCAGCCTGGGGCCCAGAGTGAGGAGCTGCAGGGCAGAATCCCAGGTGACCTGCAACAGCCACAGAAATTGAGCAAGAAATAAACTTCTGTTGTCAGGAGTCACTAAGATTTTGGAGTTGTTTGTAAGCACAGCATAATCTGGCCCATCCTGCCTGAGGTCTTTCAACTTCAAAAATGATTATTGCATAAGCTTCCCCTACATATAGGCAGCTTCCTTCATAAGGTGATTTGAGGAGTCCCTAGGGCACACCTGCCCCAAAACTCTGCCTGAAATACCTACTGGGAAGGATATTCATTTGGGCGAAGGACTATGGAGGGTAACACAGTATACAACCCTAGTCATTCACGCCTTTACAGATACAGGCTCATCAACTCCATATAAGAGAGGGCAACAATTTGGTGGGCTGTGTTTGGGGACAGGATGAAGAAATGTTTAGGGCCCTGAGTTCTTGCCAGAGTGAGAACAGTCCCTTGGAGTTTAGAGTACCATGTTGGACATGTGGGCAGCTGCCTGCTATCCCAGCTGCAGTAGGCTAGACTCTGTGGACCAGATACACCTAGTCAACAATTTTGCCTTTGGCCATCTTGTCCCAGAGAGATGAGAATCTGTCATTCACATTAAGACCTCTTCCCTCCCAGAAATACCATCTCCTGGGAAGATGTCCCTAGGGGAATAGAGACCTGGGTTTTATAGCCTTTGTCCAGGGCTCAGATGCAAGCTCTGCCATTCACCAGTTAAATGACCTTAAATCCTGCGCCACGTCTGAGCCTCACATTTTTCACCCATTAAATGGGAATCAAAATATCTACTTTGTAGGATGCTGGACTAATTAAGAGTAAGAATGTGCTTAGCACACAGTAGGTCCTCAATAAATTATTCCTACTGCTTTTGTTACAAAGCAAGTGTCTTCCTAGGCTTATCGTCTCCATAAAACAGGGAATCAGCATTATTCCTCCAATGAAAGCAAGATGACTTTACAAAAGAGCGGGGCATCCTTCTATCTGCTTTATCATAAACTTGGACAATCATTCTGAAAACATACTTTGTCTTTTGGGGTCACGGTGTTAAGGGGAGCTTCTTGCTATCAAGAGACAGCTGTTTGCTATAGTACTCATATAAATGCCACATGTTTGCAATCCTTGAGAAGAACCTTCTTCCTAACTGGGCAGGCACTGTACCTTCAGCAGGACCCAGCAATTAAGGGGAAGGCTTGTGCTGTGTAAGCATGTCCCCTACACTGGAGGCCCTTTAACAACAGAACGATGTAAAATATCACAAGGAACGGGCTTTTGAGAATGTGCAGTGCTGTCACCATCCCTGCTACCGCCGCGTTCAGAGCCAGGTTCACTTTAGCGCACGCTGGACATTGATGATTTCCTAGATGAATTAGGTCAGAAGGGCTGATGGAAGCCAAACGTTGCCTGAGGCTCCCTCCAGCGAAGCCTCCTGCCTGCTCTGTCTTCCCCTCTCCAGTCCTCCACTCAGGTTCTTTCCCTGGTACTGCCCTCGGCTCTAACTCAGGAGTTGTTAGGTTATAGTTTTCTTCTTGTAGTAGTGATTTTCCAAACTTTTTGGAATGTTGACAATCTATCCTTGTTTTTCTGATGTGATGCTTTTTCTCTTATGCCTAAAGTGCTATATAGCACACACAATTATTTAATAGGATTTAAAATATTCCAGAAAGTATTCATAATAACCCCAAAGTGGAACCAGCTCAAATACCCATCGACTGATATATGTATAAACATGACGTGGTCTATTCATACAACGGAATATTATATCACCATAATGAATCACACCTGTAATCCCAGCACTTCGGGAGGCCGGGGCAGGCGGATCACCTGAGATCAGCCTGGCCAACATGGTGAAACGCCGTCTCTACTAAAAACACAAAAATTAGCCGGGCATGGTGACGGGTGCCTGTAATCCCAGCTACTCACAAGGCTGAGGCAGAAGAATCGCTTGAACCCGGGAGACGGAGGTTGCAGTGAGCCAAGA
The DNA here is from genome assembly GCF_000951035.1 of Colobus angolensis palliatus. Classification (NCBI taxonomy): domain Eukaryota; kingdom Metazoa; phylum Chordata; class Mammalia; order Primates; family Cercopithecidae; genus Colobus; species Colobus angolensis. Next base: position 2,971,210 of record NW_012116821.1, on the reverse strand, counting down.
TCGCGTCACTGCACTCCAGCCTGGGTGACAGAGTGAGGCTCCATCTCAAAAAAAAAAAAAAATTAGGAATGAAGAACTCACAGATACTACAGCACAGATGAATCCTGAACGCACTATGCTAAATGAGAGAAGCCAGGTACAAAAGGCCACATAATACGTGACTCCATTTATCTGAAATGTCCAGAATAGACAAATCTATAGAGACAGAAAATAGATTAGTGGCTGCCTAGGCCAGGCAGGGGCAGGGGGTAGGACACAGGCAGTGACTGTTGGTGGGTATGGGTTCCTTTTTAGGGCAATGAAAAGCTTCTAAAACTAGAGAAGAGTGATAGTAGTACAACTCCACGTATACTAAAAGCCACTGAATTGTGTACCTTAAAAGGGCAAATCTTATGGCATGTGAATTATATCTCAAAAAGGTGCTGTAAAAAAATCTTGCAACGCGAGAATTTTATGACCTCCCTCAAAATAAATTTAAAAACTTGGGTGGTGTTTCCAGATTAGAGATGGGAACATGCCTTATCGGGTTTGCAAACTCAAACAGGAGAAGTAGGCTGGGTGGAAAGGCATGGACGGGGCAGGAGCCTTCAGTCACCTGGAGAATGAGCCTCACCAAGTGAGGGCAGCTGCTGTGCAATTCCCACCAGGCCTCTCAGGCCCAGTATTGCCAGGTTTTACTTTTTTGATGTTGTTTTACTTTTTTTTTTCCAGAAAAAAAAATAGTTTTTTTTTTTTTTTTTTTTTTTGAGGCGGAGTCTCACTCTATCGCCCAGACCGTAGTGCAGCAGTGCGATCTCAGCTCACTGCAACTTTCATCTCCTGGGTTCAAGTGATTCTCCTGCCTCAGCCTCCCAAGTAGCTGGGATTACAAGTGCCTGTCACCACTCCCAGCTAATTTTTGTATTTTTAGTAGAGACGGTGTTTCACCATGTTGGCCAGGCTGGTCTTTGTATTTTTAGTAGAGACGGTGTTTCACCATGTTGGCCAGGCTGGTCTTGATCTCCTGGCCTCAGGTGATCTGCCCACCTTGGCCACCCAAAGCGCTGGGATCACAGGCATGAGCCACCACACCTGACCAAAAAAACAAAATTTAATTTTAGTTGCAAATTTCTTATTTTGGTTTTTGCAACTAATTCAATTTTTTAAATAACACATATTTGATTTCTGCATTTACTGCTGAGTCAACAAATATTCCTGAGTGTCTCTTGTGTGCCAAGCACAGTCCTAAGTCCTGGGAATCCAGCAAAGGCCAGGGACTCATGTATGGGCTGTGATCCTGTCAATGGGAGGGTGCTACTGTGCAGCAGATGGCCCTGTGCAGTGCGCACTGAGCTGTCCTTGGAGCGCGGCACCTGGGGCCCTGCATTGCCATGGGAACCAGCATTGCTGACAGCAGCACTTACCCAGGGAGAGGTAAGTCAGCATCCCAGCAAGCCACAGGGGCCCTCTCCAGTCCTCCCTAGAGAAGCATGAGTGTGCTCAGAGAGGTGGCTGAGGATCAGGCCAAGGTAGAGGAAATTCTCAGGCTGTGGGGCCCACCTACAAGATGCTTATCTTCCCATCTTTCTCTCTCTCTTTTTTTTTTTTTTTTGTCTTTGAGACAGAATCTCACTCTGTCACCCAGGCTGGAGTGCAGTGGTACCATCTCAGCTCACTGCAATCTCCACCTCCCAGATTCAAGTGATTTTCGTGTCTCCGCCTCCCGAGTAGCTGGGATTACAGGCACCCACCACCATGCTCGGCTAATTTTTGTATTTTTAGTAGGGACGGGGTTTCGTCATGTTGGCCAGGCTGGTCCTGAACTCCTGGACTCAGGTATCCACCTGCCTCAGCCTCCCAAAGTGCTGAGATTACAGGTGTAAGCTACCATGCCCAGCCCCCACCTCTCTCTAAATGCCCAAGTTCAGACCTCTGGAGAGTGACTAAGGCACAGAGGCCAACCTGTCCTCAGGGATAGAATCTCCTGGTACACGACATTTTAATGAGAGCCTCATGGAACCACACAGAAGGCTGACCTTGAAGATTTCCTTTTTTTTTTTTTTTTAGCATCTCTTGCTAAATAGAATGGTATTAACTATTCAGATGCCATGGTTCAATCCAGACTCCCTAGGAAAGAAGGCTCTAAGCCACCCATTTTATTTCATTTCCCGTTTTTTGTGGTTCCTGGGGAGAATGCATTGTTTTGGGGGTGGCCATTGTTTTAATGGGCTTGGGCATTTTTACCACACTCAGTAGGGACTTTCTGTCCCCCAAGAGATCTGATCTCAAGGAGATAATTCTCAGAAAAGCTCTTACAAATAACCGTGAGTCAGAACCACAAAATCAAAATGTTTTTAGCTTCAAAGTAGGCACCTAAATGTACTCTACTTGGTTTATGACAAGTTAAGAATAATCCGAAACTAACACAATCTAAAATTTAATGGCACAGCAGGAGAACTGAACATGTTTGTGCTTTTCTAAAAAGAAAATTAAATCTTTTTTGTTCATTGGTCCAACCCAATAAACAACCATTAAAATGGTTAGATGGCTGTAAATTCTTTGCTGTTCCTGCTCATTGAGAGGTAAAATCTAATTGCTCTCCCCTTAAAGCTGGGCCAGTCTTAGTGACTTACTTGACCAGAACTTGAATGTGGCAGAAGCACAAGCCTGGGTCTTTCAAGGCTGGCTCAGCTTTGGTCTTGGTTTCTTGGAACACTGGCCCTAGAGGCTGGTTACCCAAGACCACCCTGCTGCGAGGAAGCCACAGCTAGCGCGCCCTGAGCTGCTCTGGTCACAGCTATGTACGAGAGAGATTTGTGAGTGAGGCAGCCATGGGCGGACGGCCCTGGCAGCCAGGATCAGACAGAAGTTGCAGGAAACGGCCTAACCAGACAACACCCAGCTGAACCAAGTCAACCCATGGAACCAGAAGATAGTAGAACAAAATTTGCTTTGGGCCACTGAGTTTTGGGGTGGCTTACAGACAACAATAGATCATTAGAATAGGCAGGAAAAGAGAATGTGATTATTTTTCATAGATTTTCATTTACAGCAAAAGGGAAAAACAGTTAATCTGGACCAATGGTAGCTTCCCATACATTCACCCTAAAATCTACTTCATAAGATACAGGTATAATTTGAAGAGCACAAGTAATCATTAAATAAGTCAATAGTATTTACTGAATACCTACTAGCTACACAGCTAACAAGTAGAATATCTAATCAGGAATAATCTAATTTAACAATTCCTGGTCTGAATGAATGAGGAAACTACGAAGTATAACTCTTTTTAGTCAGAGGAGAAAAGGTAAATAAATGAATTATTTCAAAGTCCTAAAATGAAAGTAACTATTCAGCATATATATTTAAGAACAAAGTTATCAAAGTATGTGTATTAAAATATACACACAAATGGAATATTTCAGGTTGTAGTCTTCTCAAGAGCAGGAAGCAATTCCATCGAACCTCTAGAAACTTCAGAACCCTAAGGTTAGAGAAGGATTTTCAACATATACGTGTAGTTGTCACGATTAAATATTTAAACATGGACGGAACTTCTATTGCAGCTTATGTTTTCATCTTTTCTTACTACAATTTTTAGAAGTTTCATCATTAGTGTCATTTATTTATTGATTTTTTGAGACAGAGCCTTGCTCTGTCACCCAGGCTGGAGTGCAATGATGCAATCTCAGCTCACTGAAACCTCCACCTCCTGGACTCAAGTGATTCTCATGCCTCAACCTCCTGAGTAGCTGGGACTACAGGCATGCGTCACAATGCCCGGCTCATATTTGTATTTTTTGTAGAGATGGGGTTTCGCCACATTGGCCAGGCTGGTCTCGAACTCCTGACCTTGGGTCATCCACCTGCCTCAGCCACCCAAAGTGCTGGGATTACAGGTGTGAGCCACCGTGCCGGCCAGTGTTAACTTTTAGATCTGACTAATGAAAGGTAAAGCGGGGAGAGATTGGGAAGAAGTGCCAGCACCATCTGCTTAGCTTGAGAATTATTTTACATCTAAGAGTATATGATCCACAGTAGCCATCTTAACCTGGCAAGACCTTCTTCAGGTGGGAATACTGGATGGAGCCACTGTCCTGCATTCCTTTCTGATGATTCTTCCTGTAGGCTGAGTCACTGTCAGCCCCTGTGGTAAAGAGTTGGGGGTGATGGAGAGCACAGCACTGCTATGGATATACAAATGTATAGGGGCAGGGCTATACATTTTGGGGTGCTTTTAAGACCTCTGGAGGTCTTAAAATAATAATAATGGCTCATCAGAATAGGCAGGAAAAGAGAATGTGATTATTTTTCATAAATCTTCATTTATAGCAAGAGGGGAAAAAATAATGAATCTGGACTATTCAATTGTTTCTATTGAAAAACCAATTTCAATTGTTCTATGCCATGTTCCAAATGCCGAAGAGACAACAGAAACAACAGGCTGTGACATTTCTATTTTCTTATGTTCTCAGGTCTTCATTTTCCAAATTAAGCATTTCCCATGGAAGGATCTCATTTCCAGCTGCCTCACGTCCATATCTGAATAACCAACAACTCGTGTAATAAACTCTCTATAGAACATGCACCTACGTACTTGAACTCGGCTGACCTAAGAATCTCTCTGGAAAAGAGACTGACTGACTCCGAGCTACAATCATCTTTATGAACTTTCAGGACATTTTATTGGTAATGAAACAGCAGCATTTTCTTCTTGGTAATTCTGTGAGGGTCACAGTTAAACAACTAACCAGTATTAACCACATCTGTACTGTTCGACACAACATCCAGACCCCTTAATGGGGAACTTCAGCTGAGTCTGCAGAGACAGCCATGAGAAAAGGCAGTGAAGGGCAGGAAGAGGCCCCTGCCAGGCCCTCCAGGGCTGGGGGGCACTGGGCTGGGCACTTCAAACGGAGAACCTTAGAATCTTTTCCCACTTTGTGGTGAGCAGATTTAAAGAGCAGACAGCTAAGGGAAGATTTATAAACACAATAATTTTTGTTTCTAAGAGTTGTAATGCAAAGCAGGGATAGGCATGCTCCTCCAAAGAGGTTCTCAAAGAGATCTTTAGAAGCCAGAGAATACCACATTTCTTTGCCTAACCCAAAAGTCCTGGGAATCTTCATTTGTCAGCAGAAGCTCTGAAAACAAGGCATGGCACCACTTTTTTTTGCCTAATGTGGTGGAAGACAGCCCCATGACAACAAAGAGAAAGAAAAATCGTTTCTCTTGTAAGTCAGAACATAATACAGGCTCATGGCTCGCGGTAACTTCGCTGTTGAAATCCTTGAAGGATCCACAAGGCACTCATCACTCCAGTTAGTGATCATCTTGTGGGAACCTACAGTGAATCTCACTAGAAAATATACTGGAAAAGAATAGAAAGGGTGAACAGGCAGGTCCATCAACTCTGAAACCCCAGAGCTAAGGAGACCACTTGGAATTGAAGGAGGTAGATTTAGGATAAGTAAGAAAAGGAGCTAACTTTACATGGTGGTGGAAAATTCATGACATCACAGAGGACACTGAAGAGGCTGAAACTATAAATCAGCTCAGAAACGATGTAAAGTCACAGATCTATAGTGAGTCATATCAAGGGAAATGAGGTTGTCTGACACCCCCTGCAGAGTCCCCCTTGGTGCCACCGTCACATGATAGACCAGGATCTGACCCAACAGAGGTTTAAAAAATTTTTTTACAAAGCATGAAAATCATCCTAAATTTGTGGCAGACTTCTAGTATATGAGGATCTCAAGACCCAGAACTGCTCTGCCTCTGGTAGACAGGGTGCTCCAAGGCATAGTTTCCATGACTGATAAATCCCTAACTCTGCAAGCCGTGACTGTGGCAGTGCACCCAGCGGATGGATGGGAAATGCTGGAACTGGCGTCCCCCACAGGGTGAAGAGGGTGTCACCACATTGCCACCTGCCCGCCCACTGCTGCCCAGCTCTGTTCTCCAACAGGCATCCTCCGATTTTATTTCCTATCCAGAAGAATATATCTGTCTATCAGGGTGGGGTGGAGGCTGCTAACTTCAAGACCCTAACCCAAGACATAGCTGCTGTGATAGAGAGAACCAGGAACTCAGGGGCAGGACTAGGGAGCTTGCATTTCACTAATCCAAATGCCTTTGCCCCTAGGAATGACATGAGTGATGGGGCTGGGCTGTAACGAACTGTACACAGACAACGTGTTCAGGAAAGCAAAGTTCCAAAACCCACAGCAATCTGCCCTGCTTCCTTTGTCTTGCTCCAGCTGTATCCTGATGTCCCTTCTAAAGCTATTTTTAGTAACAATCATTATTCAACCAAGAGGAACAGAAATTGACATCAAATGCATTCACAGAGGGCAGGAGACTGCCCACAGACGGCCTTTCAAAGGCCTCTTTCCCCACGCCCACCCCTTCTCACCTTGTATCAGTGGTGGTTAGAAGCCTGGAACTCCTGCCCCAGTTTAGTCAAACTCAATGAGGTATTGCTTATGGTGGTGACCACCTGGGAATTTCCCAGGCCCCTGGAGGACATATGTTTTTCAGATTCTAAAAACAAAAGTCCACAGCAATGACATCAGAATCTCCGCTATAAATTGCATGTGCATTTTAACCAGCCCTTACTTTGCTTCTTGCTATGCCAATTGCTGTGGCTGCCAGTCAGGAAAAGGAAGCCTTCTCAAGCACATGCGTGTTTTATGCATTGTCTCATACAGGAAAAAATAGATAAAGGGATGATCTGGGTGCCTCCAGTTGCCAACTCGTGCTAGCAGGGAGAAACACAACTGGGCTTAGGACCGTGTAAGAAGGCCCGCAGCAGCCTGCACCCCTGCATCTCCCGGGAAACCCTCCTCACCTGCCGTCTCTAACCCATCCCCGGCCATAAGCAAATGGGGGATGTTTCCACATGGCCCCAGTGTTAATCACATTATTTCTGTCTCCATATAACTTAAGCGTACAACTAAGAACTGCAACTCTTGATTAAAATGACACACATTCCAGACTTCTGGGAAGTTTTTCTACAGAAGAATTCCTGCATGGCATGGGAAATTGGATTTGTGGTCATCTAAATGATTCCTTTCCTACGAGGAGACTCTATTGTTTTATTTCTCAGGCAGCGAGCTTCTTCAGAACTCCTTGTCATAGGTACTCAAGAGTTGCTATGTGGGTATCAACAGCGCTCTTTGGAGAAGCAGACACAGAAAGATATGCACAACATAGGAATGACTTTTTTTTTTTTTTTTTTGATAGATTGAGAGAGAGAGAGTCTGGCTCTGTTGCCCAGGTTGGAGTGCAGTGGTGTGATCATAGCTCACTGCAACCTCAACTTCATGGGCTCAAGCAATCCTCCCACCTCAGCCTCCCAAGCAGCTGGGAATACAGGTGCACACCACCATGCTTGGCTAATTTTTTTAAATTTTGTTTTCTTTTGTTTTTTGTTTTTGTTTTTGCTTTTTTGTTTTTTGAGATGGAGTTTCACTCTGTTGCCCAGGCTAGAGTGCAGTGGTGCGATCTCAGCTCACTGCAACCTCTGCCTCTTGGGTTCAAGCCATTCTACTGTCTCACCCTCCCAAGTAGCTAGACCTGGGTAATATTTTTTTTTTTTGTATTTTTAGTAGAGATGGGGTTTCACTATGTTGGCCAGGCTGGTCTCGAACTCCTGACCTCAAGTGATCCTCCCACCTCAGCCTCCCAAAGTGCTGGGATTACAGGCATGAGCCACTGTGCCCGGCCTAATTTTTAAATTTTTAGCAGAGATGGAGCTTTTGCTATGTGGCCCAGGCTGGTTTCAAACTCCTGGCCTCAAGTGATCCTCCTGCCTTGGCATCCTACAGTGCTGGGATTACAGGGGTGAGCCACCATGTCTGGCCAGATGACTTTTTAAAGGACATCACAGTTTGATGTTGACTGATCAACCCAGAGGAATGAAGTGGACACCTTGGTCATTAGCTGTCCCTCCATCTACCCCTGCACCCCACTTAGGGGCACACAGGCCACCCCACCACCTGCCAGGCTCGCTGAGCTTACTTATTCTAGAGGCTCCCACCCTGAGGTTCTCTCTAGCTGCCTCTGCTCCAAGTTCCCTGGAAACCCCAACTCTTCCCATATCAGTTTACAGGCAGCATTCACCAGCGAGGGCTGCCCACACATGTGCAAAGCTTGTTCACACTCCACTGTCACACAATACAAGGTGTCTTGTTCTTCTGTGACTCATACTGTCCCTCCAACAAAGTCTCCAAACTTCCAGTCACCACCACAGAAACAAGACATTTGCCTCCCTCCTCACCCTATGGAAAATGTTAACAGCTGGTGAAGAAGGGCATCTCTTATTTTGTTTCTAAGTCTTGCTGCCATCATCAAATGGTGACTTGGAGCTCTGTCATCTAGGCAGAAGAACAGCAGGAGCCACACCTTCTACATTATGATGAAATCAACAATTTGTTTTCCGGAATGTCCTTTCATCAACACTGTTGGAGAAATACCTTCTTTATTCTGCATTTCTCTACGATATAATACAGGTCAGCACAGCTCTGGTAAACAGTTAAGAACAGTGGTTCCTGGCCATTGCATAGATGCATGTATAGAAACTATCTCGAGACCAGCCTGACCAACATGGAGAAACCCTGTCTCTACTAAAAATACAAAATTAGGCCGGGCATGGTGACGGGTGCCTGTAATCCCAGCTACTCACAAGGCTGAGGCAGAAGAATCGCTTGAACCCTGGGAGATGGAGGTTGTGGTGAGCTGAGATAATACCACTGCACTCCAGCCTGGGCAACAAGAGTGAAACTCCGTCTCAAAAAAAAAAAAAAAAAAAAAAAATTCCACCCACATTTGTTAGTAGCTGTATTTTATATCTTTTGGTTATTGAGGAAATACATAGTTATATTGTAAATTCAGTGATGCTTTTAATTGAGTTGATGTTTAATTAGTCACAACAGGATCTATATGCACTTGGAGAAGGCACTAGCACTCACATCTACACAAGACGCACCATTCATTGTTTACAGACCATGCTGGGTCCTTGATCCCTTGCAGGAGCCCCACAGCCCCCACCTGCCCCAGGCCAAGCCCCACATACTGAGAACTCCTGCGGTCTATCCTCTTTTGTGATTTCTTTAAAACCAACATTTTAACTAGATAATCCTAAAAGAATTTTTTGAATTGACATTTCAAGAGGGAAAAAAGCAAAATCATTTATTATTAATGTTTTCCTTTCATGCTACTCTTATATTCCTGTTATTATGTCAAGCAATGTAACAGATACCAACAGAAGAGATTTTCTACCATTTCATGTTGTCCACCCATCCATGAACATTAAATAAAAACAGACACTAACGAATTGCAACACTCTCTGCTCTTGGGGACTATTAGAGTCTAATTAAAGCCCACAAGATCAGTGCTACATCGAATGAAAAAAATCACCATGGGAACTATGAAGAGGAAAAAGATGTTTGCTAGCAATCACGTAAAATTACCCCGAATAATCCTCCCTTCTTCTACCTATCCCACTTCTGCAAAAATACTCCTCCAGGCATACACATAAATAAATGTCAATAACCAGATTCTACACACACCAACTGCAGAAAGAGGAGGGATATCTGCCTGAGAGTATGGGATGGAAAGTGGGGGGCAGGTCGTCTGCTATTTGTTTATCTTTCCTGCAAAGCCAGTCTAAGCAGATACACTCACGAGCCTTTTATGAGTTGGTTATCTTGGCATTCGTTTTAATTTGTCCAAATTTGCTTCTCCTTGGCCCTGGGGCAGACACAACCCAGCCCCCCAGCCGTAAAATCTCAGCATGGCAGTTGAGGCTCAGTGGTCAGGGGACAGTCTCTCAACGCTGCATTTGGTTGAGGGGGCAAGTGGTAGGGGCCAGGTAGTGGCCAGTGGATGAGACCCACTCAGAAACAGTAAAACCAGGAACACAAAATCTATTCAGGATCTACATGTCAGACCCCAAAGAGACCCCCAATGCCAAGGGCAATTTAGTCCCAGGCATAATTTTTGACATGAATATCACTGACTAATAGTTCACGTAAAATCACATTTCCATCATTTCAGGATTATGAAAAAAGCAGTGGTATAATACTTAAATGATTGATAAATAGTCCAGTGAATACTGTAACATCTTTACTTAATTTTCATGTATTCTTACTTGCTGACAAAGGCAGCAAGTAAGAACAGTACCGGCTTTACTGTCCGTTTTAAAACATGATAGGATAGTTCTCCAGAATTCTTAGAGCCAATTTCCAGTTTCATATTCCAGTTCCAGAAAATGGCATTCCCAAATGATCACAAAACAGATATTACAATACCAGCTAGCATTCCCGAACTCCTGGGCTCCATTTCTGTTTGTTGTGGCCAAACAAATTAAGTTCCCAGAGCCCAGGCTGGAAGCCCTGATAAACACCTCAACCACAGAACCTCCATCTGTGGCCCACTCAGGTGCCAACAAAGTGCCCATCACAACTCAGTCTTTTTTTTTTTTATGGCGTTTCACTCTTGTCACCCAGGCTGGAGTGCAATGGTGCAATCTTGGCTCACTGCAACCTCCACCTCCCAAGTTCAAGTGATTCTCCTGCCTCAGCCTCCCAAGTAGCTGGAACTATAGGTGCATGCCACCACACCTGGGTAATTAACTTTTTGTGTGTGTGTGTATTTTTAGTAGAGATGGAGTTTCCCCATGTTGGACAGGCTGCTCTCGAACTCCTGACATCAGGTGATCCACCCACCTTGGCCTTCCGAAGGGCTGGGATTACAGGCGTGAGCCACCGTGCCCGGCCCACAACTCAGTCTTTGTACCAGCACATGTAATGCGATTACTAATGACAATGTTACTTCTCAGTAATTTCAAAAAGAGGTGGACAGAAACAGAATGGTTCACTGAATTCTCCAAATAACTGTAAAACTCTTCTTAAATCTCCTCCTCCCTTGGTAAATTTCCAAACTTTTTTTTTTTTTTTTTGAGATGGCGTTTCACTCTTGTCACCCAGGCTGGAGTGCAATGGCGTGATCTCGGCTCACTGCAACCTCCACCTCCCAAGTTCAAGTGATTCTCCTGCCTCAGCCTCCCAAGTAGCTGGAACTATAGGTGCATGCCACCACACCTGGGTAATTAACTTTTTGTGTGTGTGTGTATTTTTAGTAGAGATGGAGTTTCCCCATGTTGGACAGGCTGCTCTCGAACTCCTGACATCAGGTGATCCACCCACCTTGGCCTTCCGAAGGGCTGGGATTACAGGCGTGAGCCACCGTGCCCGGCCCACAACTCAGTCTTTGTACCAGCACATGTAATGCGATTACTAATGACAATGTTACTTCTCAGTAATTTCAAAAAGAGGTGGACAGAAACAGAATGGTTCACTGAATTCTCCAAATAACTGTAAAACTCTTCTTAAATCTCCTCCTCCCTTGGTAAATTTCCAAACTTTTTTTTTTTTTTTTTGAGACGGAGTCTGGCTCTGTCGCCCAGGCTGGAGTGCAGTGACTGGATCTCAGCTCACTGCAAGCTCCGCCTCCCGGGTTTACGCCATTCTCCTGCCTCAGCCTCCCGAGTAGCTGGGACTACAGGCGCTCGCCACCTTGCCCGGCTAGTTTTTTTGTATTTTTTAGTAGAGATGGGGTTTCACCGTGTTAGCCAGGATGGTCTCGATCTCCTGACCTCATGATCCGCCCGTCTCGGCCTCCCAAAGTGCTGGGATTACAGGCTTGAGCCACTGCACCCGGCCACTTTTTTTTTTTTTTTTAAATGTAAAACCCTGATTGAAAGATCAGGCTGATAAGGCTCACTTCCTCTCTCTGCCCACACCTGCTCTCTGAAGCAGCTCGCGCTGCCAGGGAGGGAGATGGTGGTGCTTTGTCTTACTCAATTCTTGACAGTTTTAAGGGTGCTCTCAAATAAATAATGTCATGTCAGGTCCCTAACAGTGCTGGGTGCCGTCTTAGGTAGCTATCGTCCTTCCCACTTTGCAAAAAAACCCTGGCTCCATGACGGAGACGACATACCCACACTTACGACTAGGGAGAGCCTGGACTCAAGGCCGGGCCTTGATTCTCTACCCATTGCTTTGGCAGCCTCAGGATGAATGAGGAGAGGGCCGAGTGGATCACAAGCTGCCTAAGCAGCACCTGTCTTCAGGCCAATCGACTGAAAATGCTAAAATCGAAGGGCTAACAGGACACATCACTGGAACTGTCTTTGCTTTTGCTCGAACCCAAACCCAGTACCTCTGTCAGAATCTAGGGCCACGCGCCGTGGCAGCCTCCTCGGGGAGGCAGAGGTCAGGAAGAGCTTCCCTCCCGCGGCAGGCCTCCTCCCGGAGTAGAAGGAAAGGATGTGTTTTCATAACGGAGGCCGCAATCTGCAAACATAAATGAACTCTGATGAAATCTAAACCCTCGCCAAAAAAGCAAAACTCCCATTTCCTCTGTTCTTTCTCTGAGGCCTAAGGATAATTCTCTTCTTTCCCCCACAAGTCAGATTAAAGGGGTGTGACCCGGTCCACTGCTACTATCAAAGGATGCCATTGACAGGGGTGATGGCTGCAGGCAGAGTGCAGCTCAGACACACAATGGGCCAACGTGTTACTTTCTCTAATTTCCTTTCTAAAACTAACTGCTTTATCTGAGAGAAAATGTTGTGTTCCACAGTCGTTTTCCCTCTAACAAGAGCCGCTTGTATTCCCAGCTGACTGTAAGAAAGATCACATTCTGTTCCTAATGAAGAAAATTACAATGTTCCCGAAATGGCCCAGGGCCTGCTGGAGGAGCGAGGGGCGTGCCAGGTGGGAAGCTGCAAGGCTGTCACCAGCCCTGCAGCAGGACCCCCAGCTCACTGTAACTCCAGGATCTGGAAAACAACACAAACGCAAGCACAAAGGCCGGCAGCATCAGGGCCTCCGGACTCCAGAAAGACCTGGAGAAAACTCACTGTCTGCCAAAAACCTGGAGGGATTTCCCATGTGGTTCACCTGCTTCATTCGGGGTAGGAAGGGCAGTGAGGAAAGGCGCTCAACAGGAACCCCCATGCTAGCATCACCCTTCCAGGCCAGAATGCTTTCCTCCCCTGCTTTTGTCTTTTCTCAGTTCCTGAGTGCTTTGCCTGTAAGGCATGGTGACTGATCACTCTACCCTTGTGGGGGCATCTCTAGAGCACTTCTGCTGCCTCGGAGACCGCACATCTTCAGGAAGACCGAGTCTGCCTGCAGCAGGTGACCATCAGAAACCCTGAGTCCTCCTGCCCATGCAGACTGGAAAATGCTTCAAGAACTTCGGGAGGCAGTGATACTGCAGTGACTGCCCGGCTCAGTTCACTTTTTTTTTTTTTTTTTTTTTTTGAGACGGAGTCTCGCTCTGTCGCCCAAGCTGGAGTACAGTGGCCGGACCTCAGCTCACTGCAAGCTCCGCCTCCCAGGTTTACGCCATTCTCCTGCCTCAGCCTCCCGAGTAGCTGGGACTACAGGCGCCCGCCACCTCGCCCGGCTATTTTTTTGTATTTTTTAGTAGAGACGGGGTTTCACTGTGTTAGCCAGGATGGTCTCGATCTCCTGACCTCGTGATCCGCCCGTCTCGGCCTCCCAAAGTGCTGGGATTACAGGCTTGAGCCACCGCGCCCGGCCTCAGTTCACTTTTAAAAGCTTTTTGCTGCCTTTCAAAGTGGCCTGGCTGCGCCTCCCAGGAAACATCAGGCCACAGATGTGCAGCTAGAATGGACGGGCCCGTCAGTTTGCAATAAATGAGAGTGTGAAAATGGTGACACCGAAACTGAGGCCTATTTTCAGCCCAGAGTAACCAACAGCATTGTTCACAGGACTGTCAAAGGCACCCACAAAAGGATGCTTTCTGGTCCAGCTGAAATCAGTATTGCGCTTCTGCTGGGGCTTAGGAATATTTAAGCCATGTCAGCATCAAACACAGCATTAGCAAAAGAAAATAACAGCTTGGCCTGTAGCTTGTACTAAGTACCTCCATTAACACGGCAGAAACTATCAAAATTTTCAGATGCTTTTTTGTGTGCTAAAAGAAAAATCAGAGCATTTATATCTATTTGCTCTTTAAACTGTGTTAGTTCATGTTTAAAGATGCATTAAGGCCAGGTCCCATGGCTCATGCTTGTAATCCCAGCACTTGGGGAGGCTGAGGTGGCGGGAGAATCACTTCAGCCAAGGAGTTCAAGGCTGCAGTGAGCTAGGATCACACCACCACTGAACTCTAGCCTGGAAAACAGGGTGAGACTCGTGATTAAAAAAAAGAAGATGCATTAGAAGCATTTTAAAATCAGTAATGTTATGTCGCATTTTTCTTCTTTCTCTTATGGATAGACACATTTCATAGCAAGGAATCTTCTGAAATTAAAGAGTGTGGTATGTTAACATAAAGCAGAGAGATAACAGGGAATTATTCCTTGATGTTAGAAGAAAAGTGCCTTTAAAAGTAGTAAATATTGAGAACACACCAAGGAAAATATGCTGGCAGTGTTTAAAGAATGACTGATGCATGTCTTTTGACCTTATTTCTTTGTCCCTTCATGTTTTGTATGGTTGAAGTGCTGATACAATGGCTGGAGCTAGAGCAGCCGTTTTGGACTATGAGATAACCATGGGGATGTAGGCCAGCTACAGCTAACAGTGAAAAGGAGTCTGTGGCCTTGAGGACTTTGTGAGGAAGCACTGCCATGCCAGTCCTCACCTGAAAGAAAAAAACATCCATTTTGTCTATGAAAATAATATTTTTCCTATTGGTCACAGCCAAATCACAACGTAAGTTATACACCTCACACCTAAAGGCTTCAAGATAAGCATTAGGAAGGTTTTGAACAACAGCTGCCAATTAATCAGCAGGCTTATTTTCAGAAGCAGAATAAAAAAGAAGGTATCGGCCACCAGAAGTAAAGCAGACACAAATATTACATGTGGAGTCATCCATGGTCAAACACACACACACACACACAGACACAAACATACATACACACACAAACAATGGCCTTAGAATGAATGAAATCTAATAGAAGTTCAGGTAGACCAGCTAGTCACCCATCTGGCTAGTCACCCATCTGGTCTTCAAAGGAAAGATGCTACACCTCTAGCCCCAGCACTGTGTCTGGGATACAGTAGATGCTCAAGAAATATCTACTGAATGAATGACACTGAAGTCCAGGATGTTCAACAAATATCCACTGTATGAATGAAGCTGAAGTCAAGGACAGTCAGTGACTCTAAGCCAGGGGTCTAATTAGTAGAGGGTCTTTTATAATACAGAAGAAAATAATAAAACATGAAACTCAAGTTTGAGTGAAAATGGACCTTAGACTTAAAGCCCTTCGATGGTTCAAGTGAAAGGCAGCTGCAGAGTGGTCTGAGAGAACAGAAAAAGTTAACAGCTCACGGGAATTTAAAACCTTATTCTGCAGTATCCGAGAAGGGTGAGTTTAGGATTGTCAAGGTTTTTGGGGTATTGATACCCTATCATTCAAATTTGATAAAGCATCAAAGTAAAGATCAATACAGAGATGGAATGTCTTCCGTATCTAAAGAACATAGATGAGAAGTAGAGATCCCTTTGGAATATCTGTCTGACGAAACTGCCTCTAAGAACCTGGAAACACCCAGGTTAATAACACCCACGGTTATCCTAAGTAAACCCAGCTCACAACAGGACCTTTGCAGGACAGGCGATATCTGTCATGTGAGAGAGGGAACACAACAGATAGAGGGCAAGGGTGGGGAAAAGAAGAGAATTGTGCTTATTACTCTTCTCTGGAGGCTCAACTGCATTTTCTTTATTAAGAAGAATTATTTCCCTTTGGGAGGCCAAGGCGGGCGGATCATTTGAGATTAGGAGTTTGAGACCCGCCTGACCAACAGGGCGAAACCCTGTCTCTACTAAAAATACAAAAACTTAGCCAGGTGTGGTGGTGCATGCCTGTAGTCCCAGCTACTCAGGAGACTGAGGCACGAGAATCGCTTGAACCCGGGAGGTGGAGGTTGCAGCGAACTGAGATGGAGCCACTGCACTCTAGCCTGGGTGACAGAGCAAGACTCTGTCTCAAAAAAAAAAAAAAAAAAAAAAAGGCCGGGCGCGGTGGCTCAAGCCTGTAATCCCAGCACTTTGGGAGGCCGAGACGGGTGGATCACGAGGTCAGGAAATCGAGACCATCCTGGCTAACATGGTGAAACCCCGTCTCTACTAAAAAAATACAAAAACAACTAGCCGGGCGAGGTGGCGGGCGCCTGTAGTCCCAGCTACTCGGGAGGCTGAGGCAGGAGAATGGCGTAAACCCGGGAGGCGGAGCTTGCAGTGAGCTGAGATCCGGCCACTGCACTCCAGCCTGGGCGACAGAGCGAGACTCCGTCTCAAAAAAAGAATTCCCAGTATTAGTGATCTTTATGAGATTTGCCAAACACCTTTCCTTTTAATTTGGGTTATAAAATCTAAGTTCAAATTTCCTTGGCAGTGTACAAAATTAAGATATCATAAGCTCTACCAAAACCAAAGCTGAAATTATAGAGTTGCACAGAACACAACTGTTTTTAAACATAAAGCTATGAATCTTAAAAAAAAATAGAATTTCGTTAGGCAATAACCACACCAGAACATATGCAACACACACATAACTTCAAAACAAGAATCCCTGCCTCACAGACATCACTGCTTAGAGATAGAAGAGTTTCAGCAAAGGCGGGATATTTCAGGTTGTAGCTGGGTAAACCAGTGTTTCCCAAAGGATGATTCATACAGCAGGTGATTTAAGTGGCACATGGACAAACTGAAGTCTTTTCAAGTGAGTCTAGCTATAAAAAAAAAAAACACATACTAGGTACATTAGGAAATTAGAAGTGCAGGTGGAAAGTAGTTTGGAAATACCAGTTAAACTTAGGTCAGAGCGTATAAATCTGTCCGGTCCAAGGCCAAGTTTGATTGGAAGGAGGGGCTAGTGGGGCACCATCACTTAGGCCTTAGAACTCACTGACCAGGTTATCAATACTGTGCTAAAATGGTCCAACCCCCACAGGGCCAACCCATCTTTCCGGATTGTTCATAAGAGTTCACTGGACTCCAAGACTGTCAGCATCCCCTTTGGGCCCCACAGCCCCAGGGACCTCCCCATTCCTAGAGACCCCAAGCAGTGGCTCATGCCTATAATCCCAGTACTTTGGGAGGCTGATGTGGGTGGATCACTTGAACCCAGAAGTTCAAGACCAGCCTGGCCAACATGGAGAAACCCCATCTCTACTAAAAATACAAAAATTAGCCAGGTGTGGTGGTGGGCATCTGTAATCCCAGCTACTCAGGAGGCTGAGGCACAAGAATAGCTTGAACCCAGGAGGCGGAGACTGCAGTGAGCTGATATTGTGCCACTGCACTCCAGCCTGGGTGACAGAGCAAGACTGTCTCAAAAATAATTGATTATTTCATTAATTCACACATTCATTTATTAGTAGATGGTTATTGAAAAAATAAATGTTAACTCAATGTTTATCAAATAAAGGTCCTACTACGTGCCAAGCACTGTGTTAGGACCTGGGGATACACTGCTCTTTTGGAACGCATAGGCCAGATCTTAGGATGACTCTGCTTTTAACATTAATGACCAGGTATAGATTTCACCTTTCTCTGTCCCAGACAACAATATGTGACACAAAAAATGGACAAGGTTATTATTCTTCCATTTGCCACTTCCCCAAATACCTCAAAAATTGCTATTATTTCTGATATTGATTTGTGCTAAATTTATCAAAGGAAGATGCACTGAGGATTAGCATCTGTAAGCTCTGAAGAAGGTCAAGATCACAGCAAAGGTTAATTGGTTTCTTTGGAAATCATAAGCATGGCAAATGCATCCCAGCCCATCCGTCTCAACATCCTACCTTGACAAGCGGTCAGATCTCTTCCATAAAGAACACAATCAGCCTCCACAGACACACACAAACACAAGACCAGATTTTTGACATCAAAATTTGTCCCACCATTGACGATAATTATTAAAAACACTAAAATGTTTCATACAAAGACGTCTATGATGCAGTAAGAAGTTAAAATCAAGGTAAAATATTATTGAAAGGCCAACTATGGATTTATGCCTTGAGGAAATATGGCTGAAGAATCTCATACATAACATTTATGGAAAGCACAGGCTGCTTTCAGTTTATTTCTCTTTGTACACTTGCCTTAGCCAGTGAATATTTACAATCCAAGGACAGGGGTTGAAATCCAGTTATCAAAATGCATCAATAGGCTTGCAGGAAATATGTGACTTTTTCAGAAACTGGTTTGGTTTTTATTTATTTTTTGAAGTAATGGTTGATCCATTTACAGGCTGGTTAGTTCCAGACCCTTCAATTTGCAAAGAAAACATTCCAAACAAAAATGAAGAGAGAGAATATTGAATGTTCAGGAATTTCTTTTTTTTTTTTTTAGACAGAGTCTCATGCTCTATCTACCAGCGTGCAGTGGTGCAATCTCGGCTCACTGCAACCTCCACCTCCCCTCCCGGATTCACACCATTCTCCTGCCTCAGCCTCCCAAATGTTCAGGAATTTCTAAAGTTCGTGAAACAATTTAGCCAATTGTTTCTCTACTAATGCTTAGCTCAGCATATTTCATGGATTCAGAACTATTCCTCTTTAAACGCATGTTTGTTAATGTTTATAACTATTTACCCAAGATGTTACCATGTGTCTCAGAAGCACAAGATAAGGCTCATAATCTGTTACGGAAAAAAATCTGCATACTAATCTGGCTTGAGAAATACCATAAATGTACCCCTTTCCTTCATCTCCCCTCATCCATCCCAAGCAGAAGTCCTCTGATTAGACAGGTGGCAGATACAAAGTCTGTGCCTAAATAATCATCATATTTATTAATCTCTTGTGATATAGCAGATACTGCTAAGTGCGTCAGGTATAAAACCTCCTTTAGTCCTCAGAACGACCCTGTGAGGTGCACACTATTATTATCCCCAGTTTAAAGGGGAGAATACGACGGACCAGGGAAATTAAACCTGCTCAAGTTCACATGGTTAGAAAGGGGGAGAACTGCAATTCAAACCATAAATCTGTCTGACGTCAAACCCATCAAGGTACTGGGGAAAAAGTTCAAAGCAGCAGTTTGCCTGAGGTTACTAACTCCTCGTGAATTTCCCATCAATAACAAGTCAGAAGGAATTCTGGCAGCCTTTGATTCCACTTGGAGAGTAAAGCCTGGTTCACCATGTCCCAAAGACTAAAGCAATAAACATAAAAACAATTAAAAGTAAGCTCAAGTAAGTGACAGAAGGTAGATATGACAGACTGCATATTGTATGATTCCATTTATATGAAATTCTGGAAAAGGTAAAACTACAGTGACTGCAGATGGGTGGTTACCAGGAGCTAGGGAAGGGGAAAGGGTTGACTTCAAAGAGGAACAGGAGATGACGTCAGGAGGACAGAAGTCTTATTATAACTGTGACGATGTTTTCCCCCCATTTAACATAGTTGCCAAACTCATCCAACTGTTCACTTACAGTGGGTGAATTTTATTTTATGTAAATTATACCTCAATAAATCTGATTTTTTAAAAGTGGGCTTAAAAGGAAGTGGAATAATATTAATATAATATACCGTGTATAGTATTCTGTTTCCCTCCTCTTTTTACCTAACCTTCAGGTCAACCTATGTTTGGTAGGAAACTCATGGATATATTTGATAAACAAAAATCTTTTTGTGGGTTGAGGTTTCCTACTGGCCATCTCATTTCTTTATCAACCTAACTCCACCTCGTAGGAAATTTATCTTCCACCGAAGTTCTAACCATCAACTGAAATGTTTGCGATTATTTATGACAAGAGTATGGTCCTGGGTGCCTGAGGTGGGCAAGCTACATGTGAAAAGGCCTGCACTCGAAGTCAGAAGACCTTCACTCTCGGCCTGGCCTTTCTGCTTCACAGCTGTGTGACCTTGGGCAAGTCACTAGGCTTCTCTGAGCCTAAATTTTCTCTTTTATAAAATGGGGATGATAGTGTCTCCCTTTAAGAGTTTATGACAACCAAATGGACTAACAAAACTGAAAGCACTGGCCAGGCACCGTGGCTCATGCCTATAATCCCAGCACTTTGGAAGGCCGAGGCAGGCAGATCACTTGAGGTCAGGAGTTCGAGACTGGCCTGGCCAACATGGTGAAACTCATCTTTACTGAAAATACAAAAATTAGCTAGGCATGGTGGTGCACACCTGTGATCCCAGCTACTCAGGAGGCTGAGGCAGGAGAATCACTTGAACCTGGGAGGTAGAGGTTGCCGTGAGCCAAGATCACGCCACTGCACTCCAGCCTGGGCAACACAGCAAGATTCTGTTTCAAAAAAAAAAAAATGAAAGCACCTTCGTTTTCATTATTTTAATATGTTCAGAAGTTCTCATTTAAAAAAATAGGAAGATAGTCTCTGCAAGAACCTTACAGTCTATGCTGTTGTAGCGTCAGTAATTGAAGCCATACAAGCTAAAGTTGTATTAAATTTCTGATTTGTTCTCTCATTGTGCCAAGCACATACTAGGTTCTGAATAAAGATCACATGTATTGTTCACTATGTCTACTACATACCCAGCGTACTTAATAATTGATTTCTGGGAAATTATTGATGGAAGATGATAATAGAGGGGAAGGGTAGGGTTAGTATATGGAAGTAAAAGATAATACATTGTAGACTGAAAAAATATTAATTGTTGAGATGAACTTAATATTGATCAAAATGATTTTACATAATTATCTGTGAAGCTGCTGAATTCAACCTAGACATTTATAGCTATCCGCCACATTTATCCACCACCCCCGCAACAGACACACACTCTAGACAGGAAAAATATTCATCTGGGAGAGGGATAAGGTTAATGGTAGAACAAAGTTTTTCTCTGAAATTACCCCAAAAATATCCTTTCAGTTACTTGAAGTCAGACCTTAAGCACTACAGTTACAATAAAATAAAATAAAAACATGTTGTAGGCATGGCGTGGTGGCTCACGCTTGTAATCCCAACATTTGGGAGGCTGGGATGGGAGGATCACTTGAGGCCAGGAGTTCAAAAGTAACCAGGGCAACATAGTGAGACTCTGTCTCTACATAAACAAACAAACAAAGTAGCCAGGTGAGGTGGTGTGGGCCTGTAGTCCTAATTACTCAGAAGGCTAACGCAGGTAGATCGCTTGAGCCCAGGAGTTTGAGGCTGCAGTGAGTTATGATCACACCACTGCACTCCAGCCTGGGCAACAGAGTGAGACCCCACCTCTTAAAAAAATAACAATAGTTTTTAAACACCACTGACAAAAGCTTATAGTTTCATTAAGATGAAAAGCCCCCGACATTTGTGGCATTTAGGACAAAAGTACAAAAGAGGCCCACTCGTCACCCACCTAAACATGTAAAGGTTACAAATTAAGGTAAAAAACTGAAACCAAATGGCTTCTATGCTCCTTCCTTCACAAATACACTTTGTGACAACCTGGGAGGCCGACTTCCAATTCAGGAGCCCTGGACTCCTGGGCCTTCCTCACCCTGCCTACAGCCCTGCCCTCCTTGGCTTCTTTTCCACCCCTGCCTCAGTTCCCTGTCACTTGCAGGGGACAGCCCAGCCTGCATGTCCACGCGGCAATTGCCCCATCCTCCTTCCATACAGTCCCCGACCCTCCCTCAGTCCCGGGGGTGCCCACCCCAAGCAGCGCAGGTAGCACTGGGGAGGCCAAACCCAAGAAATAGCCTGTGCAGCCTCTATAAGGGTCTGGGCAAGGAGTTTCCGCCCCTGGGTGCTCAGAGCATGGCCCATAGGAAGGGGGAGGGGCACCCACTTGACCCTCAGACGCCTCACCCCACAGGGAGACACAGCAACTGAAGGGCCTGTGCAAGGCCCTCCAAGCCCAGAACAGGGAACTCCCTGGCTCACACTGGAGACTCAGTGCACAAATAAAAACTTCGGCAGATAAAACAGTATTATATTCAGACAATGTCTATCTATAAATGTGCATATCTTTTTTTTTTTTTCTTTTTGAGACGGAGTCTCACTGTATCTCATCCAGGTTGGAGTACAATGGCGTGATCTCAGCTCACTGCAACCTCCACCTCCTGGGTTCAAGCGATTCTCTTGCCTCAGCTTCCCAAGTAGCTGGGATTACAGGCATGTGCCACCACACCTGGCTAATTTTTGTACATTTAGTAGAGACTGGGTTTCACCAAGTTGGCCAGGCTGGTCTCGAACTCCTGACCTCAGGTGATCTGCCGGCCTCGGCTTCCCAAAGTGCTGGGATTACAGCGTGAGCCACCGCACCCAGCCTATAAATGTGCATATCCATGTGTGTATATACTGTATATACATGCATACATCAGCATATAACTGATCTAGCAAGTCACTCATTGTGTAATACAGCCATATGTCAAGGAGTTTGTAAAGAAAGAGATTAAGCTGGGCACAGTGGCTCATGCCTCTAATCCGAACACTTTGGGAGGCTGAGGCTGGTGGATCTCCTAAAGTCAGGAGTTTGAGACCAGCCTGGCCAACATGGTAAAACCCTGTCTCTACTAAAAACACAAAAATTAGCCAGGCATGGTGGTACGCGCCTATGCACCTGTAATCCCAGCTACTCAGGAGGCTGAGGCAGGAGAATCACTTGAACCTGGGAGGTGGAGGTTGCAGTGAGCCAAGATCACACCACTGCACTCCAGCCTGTGCAACTCACCAAGACTCCATCTAAAAAAAAAAAGAAAAGGAGAGATATGAGATATATATCAACTGGAGCATCAGGGAAAACAATTGGGATGAGGAAATTGAGCTAAGTTTTGGGGAATAGATTGGATGTGGTTATGTGGGGAAGGCTCGAGGGGGCAAATGGCAAGTGCAAAGAGCTGAGTGTGCCTCGGTGGAGGAATGGGTAATGGATTTGTGTCTGGAGATAATCTCCAGATGACAGAATAGCTACAGCTAAGGAGCAAACAGATGCCAATTGTCCCTAACATAATAAATATCACCAAAGACAGGCGTGGTTGCAAGAAGTATAAGGGAAGCATGGCCACCTTTAATTATTTTTAGAATAAGGTTATAAACAAAAAAGTATGATCAAATTAAAATAAAGGGTAATCACCAAAACCTGCAATGGCCCTCATGCATCCCACACCACCAACTGACTCACCCCTCTGGGTCAGCACCACGTAGAGAGTCTGATCTGCCGAAAAGGTTCTGGCCCCAGAGGTGACTTTGCCCTGGATAATTTGCTGGGAGAAGGATATTAAGTTGATGCCTTGGTTTCATAACTACTAAACATTAGGCATTGGATAGCATTTAGGTTTATATCCTAATATCTCTCTCTCTCTCTCTCTCTTTCTCTCTCTCTCTGGCTTTTTCCAAACCCGAACCATCTTGCCTCAGTTATTTTTTTTCTGCATCTAAATATAGTACTTTAAAAAACCATTAAAGGCATAAGAAAAATGGAAAGGAGATGTTTCACTTTCAGACCAGACTCTATTTTAACAGATTTCCCAGATAATTTCTGCAGGACATTAAGCTTAAAAGAACTCTCTGCTCACCATCCCAAGGGGGGAAAGGGGGCTCGCCACTCACCGTGACGGACCATTGGTCCAAACAGAGGCCTCTCTAACCCAAGCCTGAAAAGCATCCCCTGTTGCTTTAAAAATAGAAACTGTTTTGGACCAGCAACTGCATGACATGGAGATGTAACAGGAAGGAGACGGAGGCAAGACAAATGAACCAAGTTTTCATCTATTTCTGGCGCATCTTGGCTTTGTTTATTTTTAATAAACTGTGATGGCTCTTGTCTAATCAAAACTGCTATAAGAAGCTGGCAGAAGACAGAGGTGAAACTAACTCTTTGAATCTTTCTATCTCTTTCGGAAACATTCATTTATCTCCAATAATTCAGAGCCATTATTTTCAATGGTTTTTTATATATATAAAATGATGATGATGATAGATAGATAATATATGGTGTGTGTGTGTGTGTGCGCGCGCGTGGGTGTATGTAATATCTGGCAGTGCTAAGACCCCTGCCGGAGTCACCAGGCATTTACCCTGTGGTCCCTTCCCCAGCCCAGACTCTGTCTACCTATCTGACTCTGTCAGAATCGCTGCCCTTGACTCTGGCCTCCTCAGGCTGGGATCCCTGTTATGTTTTGAGCCCAGCTTCTGGCCACATGCCCACTTCTGGGCTTTGCCTTGGTCAGTACATTGATCCTCCTGCCTGACCCTTCTATGACCAGTGACCCCTCTCGTACCCACTTTGGTCTCTATACCATGGAAGGCCCCTCCACCAGGCCCTCAATGGGGAATCTGAATGCTGTTTCTACCAAAGGCTGCCCACAGAATGTCTTCTGCAACTGAGGTAGGAAGAGTGTCACTGACTTTCCTGGATGTAGGGGCAAAGTATATCTTTTTTTTTTCTTTTTTTGACGGAGTCTCTCTCGGTTGCCCAGGCTGGGGTGCAATGGTGCAATCTTGGCTCACTGCAACTTCCACCTCCTGGGTTCAAGTGATTCTCCTGCCTCAGCTTCCTGAGTAGATGAGATTACAGGTGTGCACTACCATGCCCGGCTCATTTTTGTATTTTTAGTAGAGATAGGGTTTCACCATGTTCATCAGGCTAGTCTCAAACTCCTGACCTCAGGTGATCCACCCGCCTCACCCTCCCAAAGTGCCTGGATTACAGGTGTGAGCCCCAGTGCCCAGCCTGGTATATCCTCTTACTGAGTGTTCTCTCGGAGACTCTCCCCAGTCTCAGAGCTCCCTGCCTCAATGTGTATTCTGTGGTGGCCGCTACCAAACAGCCCATCTGATCACAAAAGGCAGAGACTGCAATGTGTACGCTGGGATTCTGTCATTAACTATGATACGCTAACTGTAGGCTTCATCGCAGGTGTAGAGACCATCTAATAATATTGCAGAAGCCTGTAATAATAATTTGGAGTCAGTTTAATTTATATTAAGATGGTTAGCTCTGTCACGATTACGGTTTGACTCTGGGCAAGTTCCTTAACCTCCTGCTCATGAGATCATTGTGAGGAATAAACAAAATATTTCATAAAGACTTAGCGCAATGCTGAGCACACATAGGACATTTATTAAATGTTCTCTGACTCTGAAAAATAATAAGATGATAATATCATATTCATTTACTAGTGCTTACGATATGCGAGGCTCTGTTCTGAGTGCATCTGGGTTAAGGCATTTAATCTGAAGCAGAACCCTAGAAGGCAGACATCTCCACTCTACAGAGGAGGAAAACTGAGTTCCAGAAAGGTAAGGCACTACCCAAAGTCATGCAGCTAGTAAGAGGCAGAGCTAGGATTCAAACATGAGTCAATCAATCGGGTCAGAGTATATCAGATCAGTAAGAGCCATGAACATCCATGTGCAGCTAGTTCATCTTAGCTTTGGGTGGGAAAATACCCGTGACCATTCATTTTAAAGCTGGACATGTGCTAATCCTCACCAAATATATCGGTTTGGCCACCAGTGATGGGAGCCACTGTGAGTCATTCAAAGAACAGGTCTAGTGGTTTCCTGACTGATGTTTTTGGTTTTATAAAAGTCCACCATGTGGTTTCTTCATAGCTCATGGTGCTCTCCCTTAAAAGAATGCTGAGGTTGAGGCCAAGGGACAGTTGCAGAGCAAAAGGGATGGGGTTCAGGACAGGATCACCCTGGGTGCTGCCACAATACTCCCCTTCACCCAGGCAGTGGGACCCTGTATTAGTCCATTCCCACATTGCTATAAAGAAATACCCGAGACTGGGTAATCTACAAAGGAAAGAGGTTTAATTGACTCACAGTTCAGCATGGCTGGGGAGACCTGGGGAAACTTACAATCACGGTGGAAGGGGAAGCAGCACCTTCTTCACAAGGCAGCAGGAGAGAGAAGTGCAGAGCAAAGGAGGAAAAGCCCCTTATCAAACCATCAGATCTCCTGAGAACTCACTCACTATCATGAGAACAACATGGGGGAAACCACCCCCATGATCCAATCACCTCCCACGAGGTCCCTCCCCCAACATATGGGGATTACAATTCAGATTACAATTCAATCTGAGGTTTGGGTAGGGACAGAGTCTAACCATATCAGACCCTAACCCAAGAGGCCTGGGGACAGGTAGTTACTTGATTGGCTTCAAACTAGAAACAGAGGAAATGACTACCTCAGTCTGCCCAGTGATGTTCCAGGCCAAACTCTGGAAAAGCCTTCCTTGAAAAAGGTCTTAGAATTGTTGCTATTAAAAAAATAAAATCCACCAGGGGTGCTGCAAGTGGCAGAGGCTGCCTCTAAGAGCATACCTGCTGAGTAACAGCCAGAAAGAGAAGAGTAAATTGTTCTTCAGGAGGCATCTGCTGGGCAGATTTCAGACTTGGGCCCCCTTCAGCAGGGGCAAAACAGCATGTGACCCTGTACCCTCCAAGGTACGCTTTCTACATCAGGAGAAAATTGCCCAGGCAAAACACCGATGGACTGCAACCAACTTTTTCTTCTCTTTAGTTAATAGAAGTGATGTTTACGTTGCCACCAACAAGCAGGCACACTGGGAGAGCCGGGCTTAGAAACCCCTGAGGAGTTTTGAAAGCCAGGAGGAAAATGGCTCTTGCATTCCATGACTGATTTACTCACCTTTCTCTTCCCAAAGCAATTCCGTAGTAACAGCCATAGTCCCTACTTCAGTAATGAAGCATGTGGAAGTTGTTTTGTCTTGGTTTGGGGTTTTTTGAGACAGAGTCTTGCTCTGTCATCCAGGCTGAAGTGCAATGGCGTGATCTCGGCTCACTGCAGACTTGACCTCCTGGGCTCGAATGATTCTCCCACCTCAGCCTCTTAAGTAGCTGAGACTACAGGTGTGCACCACCACATTCTGATAATTTTTGTATTTTTTTGGTTTTGCCATGTTGCCTGGGCTGGTCTCAAACTCCTGGGCTCCAGGGATCCTCCCCACTTGGCCTCCAAAAATGCTTTGGGATTACAGGCGTGAGCCACCATGCCCAGGTGAAGTTTTCAAAACCTTTATGAATGTAATATATTTCTTCAACAGAGCACTGTTTCTATTATTCTGAGGGCTGGATAACAAGCATCACTATATCCATTCTACAGTTAATAAATCTGAGGCACTAAGAGGATAAAAGATTGGTATCATGAGTTAACTGTAATGCTAACGCTAAAATATTATTTCCATGAAACAGAAATCTTTTCTGTATGGAAATCTCACACACACACACACACACACACACACACGGACTAAGGAATATTGATTTTTTTCTTTTATTTTTTGATTCAGAGTCTCACTCTGTTGCCCAGGCTGGAGTGTTGTGGCACAATCTTGGCTCACTGCAACCTCTGCCTCTTGGGGTTCAAGTGAGTCTCCCACCTCAGCCACCTGAGTAGCTGGAATTACAGGTGCACACCACCATGCCTGGCTAATTTTTGTATTTTTGTAGAGATGGGGTTTCACTATGTTGGCCAAGCTGGTCTCAGACTCCTGATCTCAGGTGATCCGCCCACCTTAGCCTCCCAAAGTGCTGGGATTACAGGTGTGAGCCACCGTGCCTTGCCAGATTTTTTCTTTTCTTTTATCCATTTCTTTTTTGTTCAAGAGGCTGTGTCTAGATTTGCACATGTGCTTGTCAGAAAGAAATTAACATAGGAAATTTCCTTTCCTCACTCCCACACAACACATCTGCCAATCTAACACTTGCAAAAGCAGTGAGCAATGAGGAGGCTACAGAAACAGAGAACAAACAACCAGATTCACAGAAATTTGGAAATAAGAACAAGTGTTTGGTGTCTTCCTGGGAACAACTTCTAGCTGAAGAGTTCTCTTCTCAAATGATCAGAAACCTGCTGGGACAGAATGGAGGATTTGCAAAGCCTGCAAAGATTTGAGCCACGAGTGATCCTTCTAGACAAAATGCTATCTCTTATTTTCTATCTCTGCCCTGACTTCCACCTCCTTTCAACTCTCACTAGTGGCTCACTTACAGACACAAAACTATCACAGCCACAAAAAGAGAAAAGGAAATCTTGGAAACTTGGGTTTCCTCTGGGTTTACACTGAAAACGCCCCCATAAGTTACATTCCTTTTTGTTTTTCCCCCTTTTTATGAAGATAAAATTCATATATGGTAACATTAACCATTTAAAGTATGCAACTGAGTGGCATTTACTATAACCACAATGTTGTATCAGCTCAACTCTCCCTAATTCCAAAACAGTTTCACCATCTCAAAAGAAAACCTGTACACATGAAGCACTCACTCCCCCTAAAATATGTGATAGCTTCTGTCTTCTTTCACTTAGCACGCTGTTTTTAAGGTTAATCCATGTTGTACCATGTATCAGTACTTCATTCCTTTTTGATAGCTGAGTAATATTTCATTTTATGAACATCCCACAATTTGCTTATCCATTAACTCAGTGATGAACATGTGAGCTGTTTCCACATTTTTGCCATTGTAAAGAATGCTGCTGTGAACATGTGCATGTATGTATTTTTCAGTATTTGTTTTCAGTTCTTTTGGGTATATTCCTAGGAATGGAATTGCTAGGTCATATACTAATCCTAAGCTTAATTTTTTGAGGACCCTCCAAAGTGTTTTCCACAGTGGCTGCAATATTTTACATTCCCACCAGCAATGTACAAGGTCTCTAGTTTTTCTACTTCCTCATAAACACTTGCATGTTCCTTTTATTTTTTAGTTATCACAATTCCAGTGGGTGTGAAGGGGTATCTCATTGTGGTTTTCACTTGCATTTCCCTAGTGACTAATTGCTCTGAGTATTTTGTCATGTGTCTTTTGGCTTGCTGGTGCTTCTTACAGAAAGTCTATTTGAGCGTTTTGCCCATTTTTAAATTGGGCTGTGTATCTTTTTGTTATTGAGTTGTAAGTGTTGTTATTATTATTATTTAAGTTCCAGGGTACCTGTGCAGGATGTGCAGGTTTGTTACACAGGAAAACGTGTGCCATGATGATCTGCTGCACAGATCAACCTATCACCTAGGTATTAAGCCCAGCATGCATCAGCTATTTTTTCCTGATGCTCTCCCTCCTCCTACGTCCCCCCAAAAGGCCCCAGGGTGTGTTATTCCCCTCTCTGTATCTATGTGTTCACATTGTTCAGCTCCCACTTGTGAGAACATGTGGTGTTTGGTTTTCTGCTCATGCATTAGTTTGCTGAGGATAACGGCTTCCAGCTCCATCTATGTCCCTGCAAAGGACATGAGCTTGTCCATTTTTACAGCTGCATAGTATTCCATAGTGTATACGTAACACGTTTCCTTTATCTAGTCTATCACTGATGGGCATTTGGGTTGATTCCATGTCAGTGCTATTGTGAATAGTGCTGCAATGAATATATGTGTGCATGAAGCTTTGTAATAGGATGATTAATATTCCTTTGGGTATATACCCAGTAATGAGATTGCCAGGTCAAATGGTATTTCTGGCTCTAGGTCTTTGTGGAATCACCACACTGTCTTTCACAATGCTTGAACTAATTTATGTTCTCACAAACAGTGTAAAAACATTCCTATTTCTCCACAGCCTCACCAGCATCTGTTGTGTCTTGATTTTTAAATAATGGTCATTCTGACTGGAGTGAGATGGTATCTCCTTGTGGCTTTGATTTGCATTTCTCTAATCATCAGTGATGTTGAGCTTTTTTTCATATGTTTCTTGGCCACATAAATGTCTTCTTTTGAGAAGTGTCTGTTCATGTCCTTTGCCCACATTCTAATAGGGGTTTTTCTTGTAAATTTGTTTAAGTTCCTTGTAGATTGAGGATATTAGACCTTTGTCAGTTGGCTAGACTGCAAAAACTTTCTCCCATTCTAGCACTCTGCAACGGTAGTTGCCATTTTCTTAAAACCCTAAGATGTTTTGAAAATGAAGAACGGAAATATTTAGCAGGAAATAAGAAGATGTAAACGGATATGTTAGACAGGGAACATGACGAGTTTCTCTGGATGAGGAACTGCACCAAACCCAAGTGACAGGGTACTTTTATAAAAGTTGCTCAATGACCCTCACATCAACTGCCATAAAAACTCTTTGTTGGCAATATGATTCTCTAAGCAGTGGAGTGGCTAACTCAGCACGAATGCTCAATTCTAGATGAATTCAGTTCTTGGCACTCACTACCGCCCAGACAATACCCTGAATTTATCACTTATAAAATATATTTGTCCACAGCTTTCTCTGCAATCCTCCATAGCCAAATACATCCATAAATTCCACAGCTCTGGCTCCAACTGCTATTGGAAATAGTACTCTAACATCCTGACACCAACACTAATATTTTGGCTGCTTTTAATATGACATCCAGACTTTGGATTTCAAAAACAATGCCTGAGATAAGCAGGAAATATCTTGTGTTACAGTGGAAGGAAAAATACTTTTTATTCCCTGAGAGAGTCTTACAAAGACACAAGCGTCTTTTACTAACAATGTTAAAATGTAAAGTTTAATATCGTTGTTACTATGGTGATCCTCACATTTGCAAATTTATAGGAGGTTTCAGCATTGTGCTGTACTTTGAGATAACTGTGAGGATAATTTGTTAACTTCAGCTGATGAAAACTAGAGATGTCTACACGTGGTGTTTGTTTTCAAGAGTCTCACTGATTTTCCATACTTCCAAATGCAACTCAAAGTCCAGATTTTAATCTTATAATCTTTAAAATTATCTTAATATGACTATCTTAGAGATTTCCTTCCTCTCCCTACAAAATAAAATTAATCACTCCACTTGAAAAACAATCCTATTTCTAGAATCTACAAGAACTTTCCATAAAGCATTCTTATCTTAAATGTTTGCATTCTTCTTGCCAGGAAAGCCCAAATCTGTGACACCTTAGCAACCTGTTCAAGAAGTTTATTTTCTTCTGGGTAAATTACACTCTTTTCTACTTTCTCCTTTTTTTTTTTTTTTTTTGAGACGGAGTCTTGCTCTGTCACCATAGGATTAATTAAAACTACATGATACAATAAATGCTACTGAACTGTACAGTTAAAAATGATTAAAATGGTAAGTTTTATGTTATGTATATTTTACCTTAATAAAAAAAAACACGATAGTTCAGTACACCTAACTTTTAATTAGCTTAATCCCTATTTAGAAAACCAAGTGAATTATAAAATAAAGTAAACCTGGATTTTTTGATTTTACTCTACCATCCCACGTAAATACTAAGGTCATACATTTAACCAACTTGTACTTTTCCTTCTTCTGTAAAAATGTGACCTATATAATCATCTAATTTCATATGAGGAAGAATGAATCACAGCACACATAGGGCTATTTTTTTTTCTGTTTTAAATATACAAATGTATTACCCCGTAGCAATCAACTAACAGTTGCAGAGAAGAGTTAGTAGCCTTTAGTCATACCTATTTGAATCTATTTTACCCTGACATGAAAGGTCATTTTATGAGTAAGAAATGCAGAGACTGAGCCTGTGACAGAAAGATTCTTAAACTGGGGTCTTCCAGGGACCCACGAGCCCAGTGAATTGATCCAAGTGCTGTATATAGGCATATGCAGGTATTCTTCTGGGAAGAGCGTTCATTGCTTCCTTCTAAAAGGATGAAGAACTCCAATCTCACTACAGAGACAAACCTGTTCAAGGCTGGAGACAGAACAGGGCGACAGCCTGCCCGGGACACTCGGGAGCACAGCTCAGGGCCGCCATTCATCTTCATGACACTACTATAAAGAGAATCTAGGTGTCCTCTAGAGGGAAAGTGGCCTCCTTATGGAAGGAAGCATCCGTTAATCTAATCTGGCATTCCTGCATGGCCCCTGCAGGTGCCCTCTGAAAATGAAGGCACAGTACAGCACAAAGCTTCATGAGATCTGAGAACCAGGAGGCCCAGCAAAGGCCCCCAGTTCTCCTACTGATGCAGAGCCCATGTTCTGGCCCACGTGTGGGCCAGCCAATCCTGGGAAAGGCCAGTGCTGCACTGGGTAGACCTGCAGTCACAGGGTAGGGCTATGGAAGCAGGCCCAGCTGTTGTCACCATGTCACATGCATAATCACAGCCCTCTCCCCTTTTCAGCAGCTGCTAAGTCTCAGGACCCCCCTTGCCCCGTGGATGAAGGCCTCCTCCACAATCCCAATCCCCACTGCCTTCCACTCCAGGCGCCTCAGACCATCCCTGTACTCCCTGCAGACAGCTCTGTGTAGATGATCTCCCTGATGACTGCCCTGCCTCGACCTCCCTCCAGCATCTGGGCCTCCTTCCACATCTGGAAATTCCACTGGCACTATGCAGCCAACATGACCCAAACTGAACTCATCATCTTCCTGAAGCAAACGTGCCTGGCTTCCCTCTTCCCCTTGAATAGCACCAATATGCCTCTAGGGGCTCGGATTCAAGCCTTCCTCCCTCTCCTTTAGTTCACTGCCAAGTCCTGCAGACCTCCCTGAGTGCTCTGATGCCTGTGCTCATCATCACATTATTCCTGCAACCCACCCCCCACCCCCGGCCCGCAGTTCAAGTCCTCGTGACGTCTCACCTGGGTGACTCTCATGCTTATTAACTCACTGTTGCATCTCCTTCAGGGTCACTGCCTGTGCTCCAATCCATCCTAGTGCTGCCAGATTCACTGACCTAAAAGCCTAGCCCCAATTGTATCACTTCCTACAGGAAAGTCACACTCTCCCATTGTCTGGTGAATTCAGGGTAACGACAATAGCCAATTGTTCCCAAGCACACGCTTCGCGGTGTGTGGACTCAGTGGCGAGCATTTTATCTTACGTTATTTAATCTTCCAAACAACCTCGTATCTCCATTTGTACCTTCAACATCTCCATTTCACAAATAAGGAGAAAAAGGAGGATCAGAAACATTAAGGTATCCAAGGTTCCAAAACTGACACCTGGCAGGACTCTGGGAACTGGCCTCTCTATGGACTCTTTAGCCTGGCCTCCAAAACCCCCCACAGTGTGACCTCCACCTACTTGCCTTCCCTTATCAGCTACTTAGTGTCCTCTCCTTGCCCAAGTCACCAGTCAAAATAAACTACAACCTGCCCTAATTCTTCACACTCATGCTGCTATGTCTCTGCCTGAAATATCCTCCACGTCCCTACCCACCCCAGCCCTCCATCCAAACAGCATACAGCGAGCACTTGCCTGCTATGTGCCAGGCTTTCTGCCATGCTGCCAGGCCTCTGGGATACAGTGTAGAAAGAGATAAGGAGGCCTGGCACGATGGCTCATACTTGTAATTCCAGCACTTTGGGAGGCCAAGGTGGGAGGATCGCTTGAGCCCAAGAGTTCGAGACCAGCCTGGCCAACATGGCGAAACAGTGTCTCCACAAAAAACGCAAAAATTAGCCATGCATGGGGGCACACACTTGTAGACTCAGCTACTTGGGAAACTGGGGTGGAAGGATCACTTGAGCCCAGGAGGCAGAGGTTGCAGCAAGCCATGACTGCACTACTGCATTCCAGCCTGGGCAACAGAGCCAGACCCTATCTCAAAAAAGAGAGAAAGAGATGAGGGAGGAAGGAGGGTGCCCGCCCTGCTGAGCTTATAAGCTAATGCCATAAATTGCCATTAATTAAGAGGCACACATCTGCATATATATGTCCTAGCCTTTCCTCAAGGTTCATCCCAATGTCATCGACATCGGGAAGACTTTCTGTAGTCCCTCCTTCCCTCCTCTCTCCCACCCTCCCTCCATGTGTGCAAGCACTTCTGTGGGATTTCTATACTTACCTCATCTGCCTGGATTAGAGGGCAGCCTGCCTCAGGGCAGGAAACAGAGTGTTAAATCCTAGTCCTGCTTCTTCCCGGTGACTTCACAGTGTCCCCATCTGTAAAGCTCTTAAGATTGGTATGAGTACTAAGGGGGATAAGATATGCAAAGAAGCCCTGAGGAACTGCTGTGGCGATTCCTTCCAGAGTGAAAACAATCTTCTATGAGCATAGCCATGGAGATCTGTGTTCAGCGATGGTCTGAATAATCTGCATTATGTCTTTGTGTAAAGGTGAAAACAAATAAGCTTCCCTAGGAGAAACCCAGAAAGCGCGTTCTCTAAAAGCTTTGCTGGCAGTCCAGGAAGGGAAGCCCTGAGCAGGTCCCCTCTCTCAAGGCCACAGCCAACCCAGACGGGACTATTACAAAACATGTCACGCCAGGATTTTCTCCGTCGTGGAGCGGGTCCAGTTTCATTAAGCAAATAGCTCCACAGACAGTCTAACTGACAGGAGGGGACTGGCACAGCCTTGTTAAAAGTCTGGCTCCTTCCCGTTGTGCCAAGCTCCCTAGGTGCTCTTCTTCAGGTGGCCCAATCACACCGACAAACATTTGATAAACTGAATAAAACTGGGGCAAAAGATCCATTTTGAAAGTACTCACAGGATATTAAAAGAAAGCCCTATTGCAGCTCTTACTGTGGCTTAAATGATTCATGGAATTGTGCTTTCATGACCCAAATAAAATGTTTAAGGGCACAGAGGAACTAGTGGGAAGTGACCATCAAGCCGAAATGACCTCATCAGATGAAGTCCTCAGGGGGACTTAGGCAATGGGACAAAGGAGAACGCAGGGCCACTCCAGCTCAGCTCGGGATCAGAGGAAACACCTACCTGTCTGGTGTGAACAGGCCCAGCTCCTAAGGGTGTTCTCGGCTGGCTGGCAGGACCCCAACAAGGGGAATCAGGTAAGCCTCAACTTTGCACTGGCCCAGGTTTAGTCTATTCAGAACATCAGAATAGCTCAGAGATTCTGAA
Source organism: Colobus angolensis palliatus (assembly GCF_000951035.1). Taxonomy (NCBI): domain Eukaryota; kingdom Metazoa; phylum Chordata; class Mammalia; order Primates; family Cercopithecidae; genus Colobus; species Colobus angolensis. Next base: position 2,936,484 of record NW_012116821.1, on the reverse strand, counting down.
CTCAACATATAATAGAATTTTATATATATATATATATATATATAATTATAAGCTAGTTTCTCTCTTTAAAAAGTCATCAGCAATTCATATGTTAGGTCTAATACTAATACTGTTTTTCTTCTCTATTTTCTTTTTGTTGTTGGCGGTTATGTAATCTTGGAACTGGATTTTTAAAAACCTTTTAGCATGTATCTTAGGAGGGTCAAAAAACACATACTGAGCCATTGCCTCTGGCATCACATGGGCTGACAACTATTTATGATGTGTACACTTGGCTAAGTCACATACAGGTACAATTACCAGGAAAAAAGTATGTGTGTGGAGGGTGGCTCTCTTGTTCCTGGTCACTGCTATTTCCTTTACCCAGAAGTCCAGTGCTCCCTCTGGAAAGATGGGAGCCAGCCAACTGGAAGACATCAAAACAGTCACCATTTTCACAGCCCCTGCCATGTCACAGTTTGATAAAGTCTCTACTTGAAAAGGACACTCGTCAAGGCCAATAAAGGCCACCAGCTGTGCTCTGGATCATGAATGGGGGTATCTGTGTGCATGTGTGAGCACACATACTCCATCCTGATGCTATTACCAAAACCTGCCCTTCAGAGTACCACAGTCACACAATCTGAGAATTTTTAGAGCTAAAGAGACCCTGGGGTCACCCGGTCAATTCCTCTCATTGGAACCAGGACAAAACAGTCCCGTGGAGGGTAAGCGGTTTGCCCAGGACTCTGCAGGTAGACAGCTGTTCCTGAACATCATATCCCAGGCTGACCTCTCAGGTTTTATCTTGGTCACTATTTTGTAATCTTTTTCTTTCTTTATTTAGTGAACACCTATGAGTTTCTGCCTTTAGGCAAACGAAAAGCATTATGCAAGAGGGGGCTACAATTTTTTTTTTATTTAAACTACCATTCTTTCGATATTAGAAAAGATACACAACAATATTTGGTACTTAGCTTGCAAACACGTGTCCACATAATCAGAATCAAAGCAATTAATTATAAGAGCCAACTTAATTCAATTATAAATTCTTATTACCTAAGTAAGTCTCAAGGAATAAAGTGATCATGCCAGCACTGTGCTCAGTTTCATGCCCAAATGCAAACTTGCCATCTGCTAAGGCACATGACAAGGTTTTCAAAGAAAAGTGACCACACAGGCCATGTAACACATTCATGAGACACAGGCACACCGCTCTTGGGCGGTGAGATGCTGGAGCCCCACGGCGACGGCAGCAGAGCCGCCCCACACCGGGGATTTCAGCGCAGAAGGAACCCTGTTTCTTTGCTTCCCACTTGATCCACAGGGACAGTGCTCCTTTTGGAACAACCATCTGGATCCAAAAACATAAAAATGGGCCCCAAAATTGCACATGCTGAAATGTCAACAGTATCTGGCAACTTCTAGAGGCATGGAAAGCTGTTTTCCTGCCCCATTTTTTTGGTATTACTTTAGTGTCACTATAGGTTGAAACAGGTGGCTCGTGTCGGTGGTTTACGGGGGCATGAAAGTCATTTTGCCATTCATAAAATCATGGGGAAATAGCTCTAATTAGATTTCTAGTACAAAACAGGTCTGCCTCTAAGCAGTCTCAACACCATTTATTCTCTCACGCAGGAAGTCAAATTTTAAATTAAATTACAATGGAAATTATCCAAGAAACCACCTCCTATTGGAAGGCTACCAGGCAACAAAAATAAATTGCTCAGGAAGACAGTGACGGCAGGCAAGCCTCAGTTGACTTATGACCTCTTCCACAGCTTCATACCATTGGCACAACTGCTCACCTCTCCAAAGCAGCCCTGGGCAACCCCACCTGCTAGTAAGCTCCCTGAAGTAATGGCTCTGTCCCACTCTCCCCCACGGTCTCTGACTCCACTGCTATTTTATTAACAAAGGAATGAGTAATCTGATTATTCATTCAACCCAGCTGTTGAGCACCCACTCTGTCAAGCCCTGGAGATAGAAAGATGAGCAAGACAAGGTTCTTTTCTCTTTTTGCTGGAAATGTTTTCCATTTATTTAAAAACTCAAATATGCACAGCTATGAAGCCTCCAATGGCACCTCACACAAATTTCACCACAAACATAAAGAAACTGGAGGTGAATTCTGCACTCTTCACCTCGGGAGCCCTTTCTCCTTCAGTAGATTGTGACTGGCTGAGCATTTCTATAGGCCCGAGAGGAAAACATGAAAGCAACGTTTCCCTTAAAAGCCAAAGGGACAGCGCATGATGGCTCATGTCTGTAATCCCAGCACTTTTGGAAGCTGAGGCGGGTGAATCGTTTGAGCCCAGAAGTTCAAGACCAGCCTGGGCAACATGGCAAAACCCCATCTCTACAAAAAATACAAAACTTAGCCAGGTATGGTGGTACACACCTGTGGTCCCAGCTATTTACAGGCTGAGGTGGGAGGATCGCCTGAGCACAGGTGATTGAGGTTGCAGTGAGCCACGATCACACCACTGCACTCCAGCCTGAGTGACAAGAAAAAAAAAAAAAAATTAAATTAAATTAAAATTTAAAGAAATAAAAATAAAAAGCCAAAGCAAAAATGCTGGGTAACTTCTTTGATTTGTTGTGACTTGTTTGGTTCAGACCAAATTTTGTAAGGAGGTGAGGTAGCCCTGGATCGCCTCAGCAGTTAAGAGATTTCAATATACCCACACTAGCAATAACCTAGACCCTTGCCCCATAACCACATCCAAATACACTAAGGTCCCCCATCCTCAGTCACTAAAACAGAATTCTTGTCCACAGAGCTGCTCCTTCACTCTTTCCCAACACGGTGTGTTCCCTTGCATTGGATATGGGACATGGGCACTATGATCCCGACCTAGTACACAGTTAGCCCAACAAAGAAAGATTCTTATCCAGGGCTAGGAGCCTGGCACTGACCTCCCCACTCTGTGTGGCTGCTACAGGGAAGAACTTTAGGGCTTGAATCTGGCCCTGACACAGACCAGCTGAGTGATCTATTTGGATGAACTACAAGCCTCCCTGAGCCTTGATCATCCCTAACTAAGGACGGTACTGGCACCCACGTCAACTGAGTGTTCTGAAGATTGAATTCAAACAATTGCACAGAGCCTGATGTAGGTGCTAACTTACAACCACCTACATTCACGTTCCTCTCGCCTTGTGTCCCATATACATTCTGGCATGATGGAGTAGGTGAGCCAGATGAAGACAGCTGCTATTTACAGACAAGTCCGACAAACAGATCAGCAACACAACAGCTCTGAGAAAGTCCCAGAATGTATCGTAACCTGGCTTTACAAGTAACCCAGCCAAAACAGGTGTCAGGCTCCTCCTTCTCCAGAGATAACTATCCTATCTAGCTCTGTGGAAATGGATTTATCACACGCACACCTGTCCAGCCCTACTGTAAGCCACACAAATACAAATGGCTTGGCAGGGCCACCAGTGATTGAAAATCTTCAAACCACATGGAGTAGGCAGAATAGTGGCCCCACAGAGATGTCTATATGCTAATCGCCAGAACCTGTGAATACGTTAAGTGACAGGCAAAGGGGAATTCACGTTGCAGATGGAAGCAAGACTGTTCATCAGCTAACATTATAATAGGGAGATTACCCTCCATTATCCTGGTGAGCCCAATATAATCACATGGGTCCTTAAAAGTTGGAAGAGAGGACCAGAGAGATGGCAGTGTGAGAAGGACCTGCCCTGACATTGCTGGCTTTCAAAACAGAGGAAGGCGGCCACAAGCCAGAGAAAGGTGGGGGTGGCCTCTGGAGGCTGAAAAAGGCAAGAAAACATGTTCTCCCGGGGGCCTCCAGGAAGAATGCAGCCCTGCTGGTACCTTTGCTTTAGACAAAAGAGATTTATTTTGGACTTCTGACATCCAAAACTGTAATATAATAAATGTGTGCTTTTTTATTTTTTATATTTATTTATTTATTTTTAGACAGAATCTTGCTTTGTCGCCAGGATGGAGTACAGCGACTGTATCTCAGCTCACTGCAACCTCCACCTCTCAGGTTCAAGCAATTCTCCTGCCTCAGCCTCCCGAGTAGCTGGGACTACAGGTGTGCGCCACCACGCCCAGCTAATTTTTGTATTTTTAACTAGAGACAGGGTTTCACCATGTTGGCCAGGATGGTCTTAATCTCTTGACCTCATGATCCGCCTGCCTCGGCCTCCCAAAGTGATAAATGTGTGCTATTTTAAGCCATTAAATTTGTGGAAATTTGTTACAGCAGCAATAGGAAACATATCGTGTTATCCAATCAAGATCTCTTGAGCAGAGATTCCATAAACCCTGGCACTGCTTAGGGATAGAAATTTTCTTAGCCATTCTTCTTCCCTCCTGAAGATTCTCCATCGTCCTGAACTCTGGCTTCCTGGTTTGGAGCTGGTTACCTCCATTACCTCTTGCCATCATATGGGAGACTTCCTCAACTCCCTTTCCAGATCACTTAGGAGGAGGTTTTGAAAAGGAAGGAGAAGACAGATGGCTGCTAAGATCCTGGAATGATATTGAGAGATGAAATATGATTCCCAGGCCTGCTTTATCCAGCCCTTCAAGTCCATAAAATCAGATCTCCCTCCTTCCTTCTTTATTTCCTTCCTCCTTGCTCTCTTTCCTTCCTTCCCCTCCTTCCTTCCCTTCCTTCCTTCCTTCCTATCTTCCTTCCTTCCTTCTAAAAACAACTAGTGAGCCTCTAATATATGCTACATACAGCTAGAGGCAAGGGCATACAAAAACGAGTCAATCATCCTCAATACCCACCCAAGGAACTCATTAGTTAAAGACTTACCATCCATCTAGGGCAGTGATGTGCAAACTTTTTGGACCATTAACCACAGCAATAAATTCATTTTTATATCACAGTCTATTAAACTGAAACAAAAGTTTCACAAAACAGTACCAATGCTTACCAGATGAGACATACTCTATTTTCCATTCTACTCTATTTCTATTCTATTCTCCATTCTGACCAGCAACCTAGTAAGTTGATTTCATGACCTAGTAATGGATTACACCTCTCAGTGGGAAAAATGCTGACCTAAAAGTCTAGACACCCATGCCGAGATGATCACTGCACAGATCCACAGAACCTGTCCCCCAGAAATGTTTTCAAAGAATTAGTGGATCCTAGGCCATTCCCTTCCCCCATGCCCCCACCATCCATGCAGGGTGAGCTGACTCAGACTTGCAGGTTCCAGTCATTTCAATGATAAAATCACTCATTGCAAACTCACACTCACAAGTTCATCACCCCTTGAAGGGAAGGAATCAAAGGTGCTGGATATGGAAAACCGTGACTCACTGTTCCTGTCAACCAGGTACATGGTTATAAATGTCAGTCGAGTGAAATCATAGCAGAGGGCTCACAGTAACGAAGAAAGCACCAAGGAGCCAGTGCTGGGAGCTGAGACCTCTGAATGCCCAGAACAAACCAAAGAGATTAAACTTTATGTAAGGAGCAACAACCACAACAGCTAATGACTAACAATGCGCTGTAATTGACTTGATCAAACTTCCATCTTAGACTGGGAAGGGTGCTAGTGAGCACATAAGCAATCTGGCCTGAGACCCCAGCCACCTGTGCTTGGGGGGTTGGGGGGGGGGACTCACTAAGCAGGAATGTGCCTCTCTCGGGTGCCCCTCCACAAGGCACAACAGGCCACCAGCTTCAGAGCGCACCGCTATAAAAAGCAGCAGAAAAAGTCACAGTACCCTTTTATGTAAGGGGACCTTGTTTGCACAGAGATTTTTTTTTTTAATGGGAATTTTTACTCTCAATTACTTGTCATTCCACCTAATGACATATATTAAAGCTTATCTTTTCACAGGCTAATTTTAGACGAATACAAGTTCCCAGATCACTGGTTTAGAAAAACATGACCCTGCTTGGCAAATCCAGTCCACTTTCCCAAGAGGAGTTCTACGGCAGGGGAGCTGGCAAGGCCAGGGGCACCGGAGGGTGGTAGTGGGCAGGGTCTCCGTGGTGTGTGTGCAGCCCTTTCTCTTGCTACTGTGTTGCTGCCACCCATACAAACACCAAAATGACTGTGCCAGGGCTTGGGTCGTGTCAGCACACTGCCTTTGCGGCACTCGCCTCTTCTTCTCAACAGCTTTGCTGGCAGAAAATACTGAGGTTGAATAAGGTGCTGAAGACAGCACATATCGACAGCAGAACAGTTCTCCAGGAACCCGATATTCCTCTAATCACAATCCCTATTCCTCCTTCACATGGATATGTGAACACAGCACATACCAACAGCAGAACAGCCCTCCAGGAGCCCAATATTCCTCCAATCACAATACAAGTTTCACTGTGATTTATCAGATTCATCCTTTATGATGTTACTGAGAAAAGATGAAGACCAGAGCCTCACCATTCCATTGTCCGTGGGGGCCACAATGTCATGGAAAGGATCTTGATGAAAACCTGCATTCCAGTGGCAGGTGGTCAATCTCACAGCGTGTTTCTGACTCCCACTACTCCAGGAGGAACAGCCCTAGCGCATCTGCCATTTCTGAAAAGAAAATCCAAGCCACCTCCCGTGCCGATATCTCAACACTCATGCCCCTCATGCCTGTGGGCCCCTCTGTTCTCCTCTCATCCCTCTGCCAGCCTGGACCCTGTGATTTATGACATCAGTTTCCCTTTTGCCATTGCCCTTTCCAGCCTCCTGGTCCTGCATTTTCTCTGTTAAATTCCAGCCCTGAGTGAACCCAGCCAACCATCCTCACCCCCACACCAACCCATGCCGACAGGCCCTGCTGGAGAAAGCAGAGTGGGGAGCAGATTCTTCAAAACATAAATGCCCTCCAGTCCTCGGGGCCCTGGATCTTAAGCATCTCTGTAGACACCTTCCCCTCCTATTTCACTGAGTGACATTTCCAAATGCTGAGACCCCAACCCTCACATCTCTGCCCACTTGCCGTATTATGTTTAAAATCAACCACCACACTGGCCTCTGACAACACAGATAAACCAAGGGCATGAGGCGAGTCCTCCCACAGCTGCCACTCCACCGCCCTTCCTCCTTCCTCCTGTGCTCCCAGGCCCCATTCCCCTCCAGGTCTACAGCTGAGCCCTGTCCCTCCACCCTGCACACCCTCCTCCTTCCCTCTCTTCTCCCTGAGGCCCTCACTCCCCTGCCACCCTGGCTCGCACCATGCTCTCCTCCTTTTCCTCTAGACCGACTCCTCACCTACCTTCTCCTCCAGACACTATCTTAAGTTCTCCTTCCCTTACAGCTGCCTTTTATAGAAAGGCCGTCTGCAATGGATGCGCCCACTTTCTGGTCCCTCAGCCCCAGCTCTCAATCTTCAACCCACTACAGTGAAGTCTCTGTTTCCATGGAAAATGCTTTTGTGGAGGTGAATGGCCTCCCAATGGCCAAAGGTGAGACGGCTTCCTGGCTTCTCTCCTGAGCTCTGTAGGACCTCACGCTGGCCCCCCTCCCGCAGCCTGACTCCCTCCTAATGCGGTTTCCAGCTTGCCATCCTTTCTGTTCCCTCCCACACACCTGACCGTTGTTTTCCTCCAGCATCCCCTTCTGATCGGCTCTTCCACCTTCTCCCAGGATTCTCCTCATCCAAACCCACAGCCAGGGCTTCCCCAGTGTCGAGCACCAGGCCACCCTCTCTTCTGGGCACCAGACCCACTCATCCTGCGAGCCGGTGCACTTCTCCCATTGAGTGCCCCGTGGGCCCCTGAAACTCAACAAGTCAGCTCCATGAAGTGGGGGCCAAACTGCTCTGTGGGTCACCCTGGATCCTGAGACCCTAATGTGGCATGTGGCATGCCATCAGCGTTCCATAAATGACTGCTGATATGGTCCACACCAAATTCATTGATTTTTCCCTTAAAACTGCCTCTCTTCTTGGAATCCCCATCTCAGTGAATGACACCATCCAATCATCCGAGTCGAGTCCTTAGGTCATCCTAGCTGTCCCTTCCCCACCTCCCTACCCAGCATGCATTCAGTGTCAAGCTGTACAGCTCTCACCTCCATAACGTCCCTTGTGTCAGATCCCTTCTGCCCAACCCAGAACCACCACCTTGCGCCAGGCTCTCACATCTGAACATGAGCAGCATGACCACCTCCTTTGGACCTCCCACCCCTGGTCTGGCAGCCTCAGATTCACTGCCCCAGGATCCTCACACTCTGGCCCCATCTGCCTCTCTAGGTAGAATGCAGGGGACTAGATGGGGGGGCCAGTCTGGTTGGGGGATCAGGAGACTTCCGTGAGGAAGTGCTTATTGAGATGACCTCTGCAAGATAGTAGGAGGTGGTTGGGCAAAGACCTGTGGGGTGGCGGAGGGCAGAGCAGCAAGCATTGCAGGCAGAGGAAACAGGTGTCCAAGGGTTCTAAGGTTGGCAGGGGCACAGCATGTTCTAGAAGCTACAAGACAGCTGGTGTGGCTGGAGCCCAGGCAGCAAAATGCAGCATCTGGCCAGATGAGGCTGCTGGGGAAACAGGGACCGGATGGCCCAGGGCTTGGGGATGCAGGTGAGAATTTTAGTTTCTTCTTCTGAACACCAAGAAGCAGAAGAGTGACATGATTAAGTCTGCCTTTTGAAAAGATCCCACTTCAAAAATGCTTAGTTAACGAAGTCATGATGGATAATTTCCTAACATGATAAAATGCAGATATCTCAACCAAAATTCAGCATCTAGAAAGGGAACACTAGTCACATTTCACTACTCACAAGCAAGACACAATGTCCACTATCATTGTTCTTTGAGGAGCTGGCCAACATAATTGGGTGAGAAAGAAATTAAGAGATTTAAAAATGAGAAAAAAAAGGTACAGCTCTCACTATTTGCATACAATATGCCTATATAGCTAAAAACCCCACAAGAATCCATTAAGAAACTACTCAAACCATAAGAGAATTCAGTAGGGTGGTAGAAGCAAATTAGTATGTAGAAATCAGTAACTTGCTTGTATATGAACAATCAACAGTTATAAGAGGTATTAGAAGGAAAAACCTCCATTTATAATAGAAGCAAGACAGTGAAATTAACAATAAATGAAACAAGAGTTGTAAAGCAGCCTTTCGAAGAGAATTTAAATTAACCCGAGGGACGCAGAAGGCTTGATATCTATTCCTGGACAGAAAGATTCCACAATAAGACAATGTCAATGCTTCCTAAATTAATCTATAAACATACTGCAACCCCAATAAAAATAACAATGGGAGTACTAAACATCAGAACACTGATTTTGGCGTGTACATGAGAAGCTCCCTCTGGCTGCAGTGTGGCTGGCTATGGACTGAAGAGTGAGAGTGGGCGGGCTGGCGGACAACCTAGGACACCTGGCAGGGATCCTGCTGAAGAAGCTGGGCCCAGCTGAGTCTGGGCCTGGGGTGGGGTTGGGGACGCAGTGAAGGGCATATTTGAGAGACGTTTCTGTGGAGAAATTCCCAGGCCGTGGTGATTGATTGGATAGGGGAAATGAGAAACAGAAGTCAAACCAGGACTCCTGGTTTGTTCATTTAATCATTAATCGAATCTCCTGCAAACTTATCCCCATGTTACTAAAATCGCTGCTCAAGGCAGGGTTTCTGGGCCCCCAGACAGATTTCACAAGGCCCTCCAGAAAGGCTTGTTAACCAGTTGTTTGTTCACAGGCAAGTGAAGTACCACGTTTGCTCTCTGACTCTGCTAATTAGGTGTTCCACTTAGAGCTTTGGAGAACAGGACAGCTTCAAGCTCAGAAAGCCTCAGAAAGACACTTGTTCTTTCCCTGTCTGTGCTGTCATCCCCCCTTTTGATTCAAAATTGCACCACCAAAAAATAGGGCAGTGATTGTGTTTGAGTTTGACCTCGTCAGATTCAACGTTTACCTGAGCTGTGACCTGACATCTCCGTACTGCCTTCACTCTTCTTTAATAAATAAATAAGTCCTGAAGGCAAAACAAAATTTCTCACCATCACTGGCAGGCCATTTTATCGAATCAAAAACTTATCCCCATGTTACCAAAATCGCTGCTCAGGGCAGGGTTTCTGGGCCCCCAGACAGATTTCACAAGGGATATTCACAGCAATATCCCTTTAAGGGTTGCCTTTTTTCCCCCCTGTTCAGAATTCTTTTCAACACATTTTTCAGACAGAACAAAGTGAGTTTAAATATATCACACAGTGGCTGCCTCTCAAACATCTACAGAAATCATTTCAGTGAATGTGTTGTTTGATATGAAAAAGAAGTGCATTTGGTTTGGGTGCGAACAGACTGCTACGCGAAGCATACATCTGTTAAAACTCAGGTGAAATAAGCCGAAGCTTTGGATGGGACAAGTTGAGGCCCAGCTTACCTCAAGTGCCTGCCAGGCTGGGCTTTCTCTGGGAGCTACGCAAGCGCTGATGGATGCCTGAGCCACTGTGCTGTGAAACCTCACATTGCACATGAATCGCCTGGGGGGTTAGAGTCTGCAGGTCTGGGGTGGAGCCTGAGAGTCCGCTTTTCCAATAAACTCCTACGTGATGCCATCCTCCAAATCTACAGATGGCACCTGGAGTGGCGAGAGTTTAAATCGGCTCAGCAAGTTGGAAGCCACGTTTCCCAAGGATTAGCCTGTAGGTTGGGATGCATTCTCCTTGCTTACAAAACAGAGATTTTGCCACCATCTTATGTCAAAGAACTTCAGATCTAACAAATGGATGTTTTCAAGTCTCTTCAGACTATAATATTTGGAGGTCAGAATACCCAATCTCAATGTTATATATGCTGAAAATTCATACCTGGAAAATCCCACAACACTTACTAAACCCTCACCCATTTGGATTAAATAAAAGGGGAACTTTATTTATGGAATTTTAAAAATATAATTCGGCTTATTACTTTCAGTTTCATAGGCTAAGCAAGCTTGAGGTGTTAGAAAAAGTAATAATTCATCTACTTCCCTATGGATAATGTTATTGTACTTCATTTGCACTAAGAAAAAAAAGTCTAGATCTTCCCAGCACGCCACCCCACCATATGAATAATCACAAATTCCAAATGAAAGGAAAAGGATTTTCAAGAGTCCTCCTACATTTAAAATTAAAAGGCCCCTAAAACTTACAATATCTGTGTCAGTTCCTTCAGCTTTGACCATCCTGCCAGTGAGGCTTCATTCATCCCATTTTTGAGGTGGGAAAATTAAGGCCTAAAGTCACATGAAAAGTCAGTAGAACTCAAAGTCAATGACACTTTGGGGAACTTATTAAGCTAAGGAATATCAACAACAATAACCTTTACCCGCTCAAGTGCCAGCTGCCTTGAGGGAAGGTTTGTGTCTCCTGACAAGCATACGATCTCAGTCTAGTTTGTTTGGCCTTGGAAAACATTGTCCTTATCGACTGAAAAGTAGAATGCATGAGAAAGAGTAAATGAACTGTTTTTTGAAAAGAGGGGAAGTTAGTAAAGCACACACATTTCAGCTGCTTTTCCTGTAGCCACACAGATCTGTGCTCCTTGACACAAAAGGCCATCAGGACAGATTGTGGGAAGAGCCACTCTGTTTTGCAAAGAGGTATATAAAATACAGAATAAAAAGGTACAAAATTTAAAAACATAAAAAGCACAGAAGGGGGTTCCATGCAAATGCCTTGGACATACTATTACTGTACTATCTCCTCCTCCTCCTGGTTATCACAGAGGGCTTACCCTGCCCATCCTGATCATGGGGAGTCGAAACCTTAAAACATGGGTCATCTTTAAAAATCATTAAATGAAAATAGAGTGTAGAGTCTGCCCACATAGTAAGGGCCCATGAGAAGCTTTCGGTTACCTTGGGTTCTATGAAAACCTGCAACCTTCCACTGATGGTCTTCCCACCGTCCTATCAGAACTGATTGCTTCCCCGGGTAACGCTCCACTAGAGGCTGCTGAGTTTAGCTTCACAATAGCAGGTGGGTTCCTTCTATTCCTTTAAATGTGGGATGTGTGGGATGGAAGCACAGAATCCAGAAGCGGAGATGGAATTTTTTTAAACCTGGAACATTCATTGAACATGTATGGGAAACATCTGGCAGAGGAAAAAAATACAGTTTGCATCGTTTCTCTGACAGCAACCCTTGCGCCAGTGTCCACATCTATCTTAACACAGAGAGTTTTCCGACATCCCACCCTCAACCCACCTTTCTGTGCTACTATAACCCTTGATTAATAAAGCTAACCTAAGACTATCCAGAGAAGAGCCTCCAGATGCCTGGAAATGCTCTGGATGGGGCTGGGGAAAGTTACAGTCCAGCCGATTGGAAAGGGCTCTAAACTGAGACCCAGGCACGTGGGTTCAAGTTTCCCCACGCTCATCAGTTTCTTACCTGCTAAGTGGAGCTAAATCGCCCTCCCCTCAGAATCGTTATAAGGCTCCTGAAGCCTAGAACAAGTTCAATACATGCTGAGTGAATGAATGAATCTTCAGATGAAATAATTATGTGAACCACACAATCCAGGCCGGGCGTGGTGGCTCACGCCTGTAATCCCAACACTTTGGGAGGCCAAGGAGGGTGGATCACCTGAGCTCAGGAGTTCCAGACCAGCCTGACCAACATGGTGAAACCCCATTTCTACTAAAAATACAAAAATTAGCCGGGCGTCATTGTGGATGGCTGTAATCCCTGCTACTCAGGGGGCTGAGGCAGGAGAATTGCTTGAACCCAGGAGGCGGAGGTTGCTGTGAGCTGAGATTGCGCCACTGCGCTCCAGCCTGGGCAACAGAGCAAGACTCTGTCTCAAAAAAAAAAAAAAAAGAAAGAAAGAAAGAAAAGAAAAGAAACACACAATCCAAATGTTAGTTGTTATTATTCTTTTAGTGCTTTCCCATTAAAGTTCTCAAAGCAGAGTTCACTGAGCAGGCAGTTTGCTTCTATCTTGACTTATAGAAAACTTTTAGACTCCAAATTCTTGGTATAAAGTCTACTTGATTTTCATTCTGGGCTCTGAGGTCATAACAGTACCCATCTTTATTGACAGCGCCCTTTTTTAATAACACTGAGGATTTGCTACAAAAGAAAATAAAGTGAAGTGCCTTACTAAAAAAGAGATCATGTTAGTCCAGATGTGTTCTGCTGCAAAGCATCAGACAACCTGACTCAAGCTAGCTTAACTCAGATGAGGTGGGGTCATCTGAGACCTCAGGGCCTCCGCTAAGCTGAAGATCAGGACAGCTGCTCCTGAGGCCTGCTGCACAGGGCTCTGTTGCCAAGGCAGAGGAAGGGAATGTTTGGTGGGTAGGCAACCAACAAGGCCACTGCAGACACCTAATAGCACATCTGTCCATTCAAGCAGTGGCTCCCATCCATCCTTGATGTCGTCTCCCTTTCTGAGTCATTCGCTCCTACTAGGCTGAAATGTGACCAAGTTCTGACCTATGCTTGTAGAGAGCAACCTACTTCTATAGAGTGAAAGAAGGGAAGTCATTACTGAGATGTGCTCAAAGCTGACCGAGGCCACTCAGTCACGCTGGTAATGGCCCACCACTTCAATGACTGTGCCTTCTCTCCTCTCATTAGTGCCCCGATTCTGCCCACCACTTCAATGACTGTACCTTCTCTCCTCTCATTAGTGCCCCGATTCTGCTTTCCCACTGTGAGGGTTTTCATGCCATGCTAGAGACCTTAAAATAACCTGGGGAGATGGCAAATAAGCACAAGAGAAGATGCTCCATGTCTCATGTCATTAAGAAATTGCAAATTAAAACAACAGTAAGATACTACTACACATTTACTAGCATGGCTAAAATCCACAACACTGACAACACCAAATGCTGACAAGGATGTGGAGCAGCAGGAACTCTCATACACTGCCCGTGGGAATGAAAAGTGGTGTAGCCACTTTAGAACACAATTCAGTGGTTTCCTACACAGCTAACCACAGTCTTACCATGTATCTAGCAATCACGTCCCCTGAAAACTTACGTCCACACACAAACCTACCCATGAATGCTTATGGAAACTTCATTCAAAATTGCCAAAAATTGGAAGCAGCCAAGATGTCCTTCGATAGGTATAGAAAAACAAATGGTGGTATATCCATACAATGGAATAGTATTCAGCAATACAAATAAATGAGCTATCAAACCACAAAAAGATACAAAGGAGCCTTGGATGCACATGGGTAAGTGAAAGAAGCCAACCGAAAGGCAACATCCTGCATGATCCCAACTCTATGACAGTTTGGAAGAGACAAAACTATAGAGACAATAAAAAGACTAGTGGTTGCCAGACTTCGGGTGGAGGACGGGGAGGAGGCATGGGGAATTTACAAGGCTATTTTGTATGATACAGCATCATACAGGGAATTTAGAAGGCTATTTTGTTTGATATGGTATCATACAAAATAGCCTTGTATGATATGAAAAAAATATTTTCGTATGATACTGTAATGGTGGGTACAGGACATTAGGCATGACATAAATCCATAGAATGTACAACACAAAGAGTAAACCCTAAACTGTAGACTTTAGTTAATAATCATGAATCAATATAGGTTGATCAATTGTAACAAATGTACCACACTATGATCACAGCCAAAGACTGGAGGGACAACCCCAGGAAGAAGACACCAGGAAATCAAAGCTCCTCCTTTCTGCCAACATGGGGATCCCACAGTCCCTGCAGCAGAGAAATGGTTGAATTCCCCAGTCCTATTCCAAGCCTGCTGCTCCACAAATAGTCCTAAACCTGTGAGTACATTTGAAATGTATCACAAGGACTACACTATATATGACATCCTAGCATCTTATAGTGCAATCGTCCAGTATAATTCTTCAGCAGTCCAATATAATAACTGAACTGCTAAAGGTTCCCTGAGCGCTTCTACCCAGCTTAGTAATTCTGTCTTTAAATAGCCTTATCTTGGACATATGTGTGGGGCTCTGACTAACAAGGAAACATATACCTGGTGGATGATTTGGAGATGGGTTTATTTGAAGAAGTTTGGCACTACATTCATTCACTAAGATGTTTCTGGAATACTAAACTGTGTACTTGCTGAGAGATGGGGAATGGGATAAGGAGGGTAGAGCACAGCTATCTGTATTTCATTGTGTAGTAAAACGGCACAGTCGAAGTCTTGAAGCAATTTAATCATTTAAAGGCCTCTTTGTGTTCCCAAAATACGAACAAGGCTTATCCACTTATGTTTCCAGGCCTACGTTTTATTAAACCTATCATTATTCCCCACTGCTTTGGACATCCTTCCTAGATAAAGGGCACAGGCCTCTGATAAAGAACAGTCAAATAAAAACATGTCCTGTTCCATACATCCTCTAGAAAGCAAAGTGCAACACACTCAGCTTTACAGCCCACTTCTCGAACTGCTTCACCCTCCTTCGTGCCTGTAGGAGTATAAATTGGTTCCATATCTGCATAAGTCAATTTGGGAATATTCTGCAAAACTTTGAATGTAGCTTTAAAATCGTTGACCCAGCGATTCCATTTGCAGGACTTTATCATTTTAGCAAGTATAAAAACTGACCTCTAACACACATTCCACCCCGACCTCTCCTGGGTTTGAGAATGGGTCATAAGACACATGTGGGACAGGGCCTCCTCACTTCTGAGAAGGAACCAGGGGAAGCCACAGCCTCACCTTTTCCTGGATGTTATCAGGTCTGGGTGTTGTCAGGTCTGGATGTGTCCCCTGGAGTCAGTGCAGCCATCCTGGGACCATGCAGAGTAACCGCAGAGGAGGAAAGTGCCTGGGCTCCGAGATATTGCTGAGCAGATGGACCAGCAGGTCCCGCAGCCTGTCTGACCCTGGGCTTCTTCGTCTTTTTTTTTTTTTTTTGAGACAGAGTCTTGCTCTGTCACCCAGGCTGGAATGCAGTGGCGTGATCTCAGCTCACTGAAAGCTCTGCCTCCTGGATTCGGGTCATTCTCCTGCCTCAACCTCCGGAGTACCTGGGACTACAGGCGCCCACACCACACCCGGCTAATTTTTTGTAGTTTTAGTAAAGACGGAGTTTCACTGCGTTAGCCAAGATGGTCTCGATCTCCTGACCTCGTGATCCGCCCACCTCAGTCTCCCAAAGTGCTGAGATTACAGGCGTGAGCCACCATGCCCAGCCTTCTTCGTCTTTATGGAGAAAATAGATTTATGTATCATATCAGCCAATGCAAGTCATCATTTTCTATAACTTGCAGCTGAAAGCCATCTGATACAATCCTACAAACAAAGGCACACATATCTGCCAAACTCTATGTCCAAGAATGTTTACTGCAGCCTAGTTAATAACAGCTAAAAACTGGAAACCCAAAAGTCCATCCTGGCTGAGTAAATTAGGGTCCATCCATACTACAGAATGCTAAGCAGCTCTTAAAAGGGGAGAGGGGCTCTATATGTGCTGATATGAAAAAATGCCCATGATATGTGATTAGTTGACAAAAAACAGTATAGAACAGTATATGTAGTAGGATCTCACTTGTATAAAATATACACATATGCTTTTATCCACATCTTGGGTAGGGATGACAGCATCTAACTAGGCAGAGCAGATGCATAAAGACATCACATCCCTGTTTCTGGAACTAAGGAGCATACAGAATTGGATAAGAGTGAACTGCAACAGGATTAATGAGCACCTATACACCCACATATATACAATTCTGGAAGGATGCCATAAAATTGCCAACAATGAGCCGGGCGTGGTGGCTCATGCCTGTAATCCCAGCACTTTGGGAAGCTGAGGTAGGCGGATCACGAGGTCAGGAGTTCGAGACCAGCCTGGCCAACATAGTGAAACCCTGTCTCTACTAGAAACATGCAAACACACATGAAAAAAAACACCAGCCGGGCATGGTGGTAGGTGCCTGTAATGCCAGCTACTTGGGAGCTCAGGCAGGAGAATTGCTTGAACTCAGGAGGCGGAGCTTGCAGTGAGCCAAGTTCACGCCATTGCACTCCAGCCTGGGCAACAAACAGTTCAAGACTCCGTCTCAAAATAAATAAATAAATTAATTAATTAATTAAAATTGCTAACAATGGCTACAAGTCAGGAGTGGCAAATGGGAAGTGAATTAGTTTTCATTCAACAGTGTCTGTACTATTCAAATTTTTTACCATAGCAGGTACTATGTTTATCATTTTTTTTTTTTTTTTAATGAGACAGGGTCTCACTCTGTCACCCAGGCTAGAGTGCAGTGGCACAGTCATGGCTCACTACATCCTATATCTTCTGGGCTCAAGCAAGCCTCCCACCTCAGCCTCCAGAGCAGCTGGGACCCCAGGTATGTGCCACCACACCTGGCTAATCTTTTTTTTTTTTTTTGATAGAAGGTCTCACTGTGTTGCCCAGGCTGGCCTCAAACTCCTGAACTCAAGCAATCCTCTTGACTTGGCTTCCTAATGTGCTGGGATTACAGGCGTGAGACACCACATCCAGCCTATAATTTCTTGAATCAAGATGAAAAATACTTTCAAAATGTTCAAAGGATTCAATTATAACACATCACAGAAATTCAAATGGCAAGTATACATAGAAAAATCACTGCCTAGAAATCCATTCAAATCACCTACAACCTTTCTAGCTACTTATAGTGATGTGAATTAGGGAACTACACATTAACATTAATATAGCCTAAGTAAAACAAAATTTAAAAAATACAATCCACATGCACACAAGTGCACTCCAAAGCCAAATAACTTTTTCCAGTGATCCACATGACTGTTACTTGCCAGGGATGAGAGTTGCCTATGATGCTTGGAGAATAACTCTGGGAAGATCCAGGTTCTACTTGGCCTCCCAGGTTTACTTCTAAAGCCCAGTTTGCACGTGGGGCACTTCATCAGAATTGCTGAGTGAATATGTGTCTTTGGTATCTCTTCAAGTTAGAAAATTATACCTCCCTTGGAGTTATTTTTGCCACCAACTTTTTTTTTCTTTTCTCTTTTTTTTTTTTTTTTTTTTGAGATGAAGTCTTGCTCTGTCACCCAGGCTGGAGTGCAGCGGCACCATCTCGGAGGCAATCTCTGCCTCCCAGGTTCAAGCAGTTCTCCTGCCTCAGCCACCCAAGTAGCTGGGATTACAGGCACGTCCTACTATGCAGGCTAATTTTTGTATTTTTAGTAGAGACGGGGTTTTACCATGTTGGCCAGGCTGATCTCAAACTCCTGACCTCATGTGATCCGCCCACCTTGGCCTCCCCAAGTGCTAGGATTACAGGGGTGAGTCACCGTACCCGGCCTTGCCACCAACTTTTAATCCACCCTTCTAAAGTATTCAGGATAGAAAAAAATGGACTTCATCATATTTCTGACAAGTTCTTTGCTGATAAGCTTTGCTCTCATGGAGCACATCCCACCTGTTCTATAAAAGCCCTAATATTACCCAATTTCCATTCTTTCCTCAATAAGCATTTGGAGAGCTCTGTTCATTCTTGAAACAGCACTCCCTGTCCTTCCTGCCTCTACCAATTCATCTGACAGTGGTGATTTTTTAAAAATACCTTCCTATCCCTTGCAAAGCCCTTTGATAAACTGGCAATAAAGACAGTATCAGTAGCTTGTTATGACAATATTAGTTACAATATTGTTTAACAGCTTTTTAGAGCCTAGCACAGCCCAGAACATAAAAGGAACTTTAAAGAAAAAAAGAAATAGTAATTCAATGGTTTGTTCATGATGTACTGATTGAAAAGCTGGACGAGTCAAACATATTATCAGTACAGTTCTCTTGACAGTAAGTTGGGGCCAGCCCAGCACCCACTTTCTCTGCCAACATCCCCTCATTGTCCTCTGTAGGAAGTGTGGCCATTAAGTCCTTGAACCCTTGTAACAGCAACTTTAGAGTTGTAACTATAGAGACAGAAAATGGTATGACAGTTATGAAGACCCAAGCAAATGTTCTCAAAATGTCTCGAAAGCCTGCACTTGGGACAGGCAAGGAGAATGAAAAGAATTCAGAATTTAATCAGGCAGTGTAGAAATTTGTTTAAAAAAAAAAAAAAAAACTGCAAACCTGAACTAGATGGTGCAGAATTGAAATGGAAAGAAGACGTGAAGGAATTTCATAAGGCTGTCAGGAAAAACATAAACCACCAATGTATGATATGGACACGGAATATCTTCTGACATTGCAAAGACCCTAAACTAGGTTCCCTGTGCCCAGGGGTGGCCTGGACAAACGACCCTGCATGTGTGTATCCCATAGGTTTCTTGGCCTGGATGAAAGTCTCTGGAGGCAGCTGCAGCCCATAGAGATGGTCAACATCTCATAGTCATATACTGTCCTGGAAACTCCAGACTACAGCACCAGCGCTTCCTCAGGATCCCCTTCCTCCAAGCACAGCACAAGTCAATGCAGAATGCTCATTCTGGTTTTTTGTTTTTTGTTTTTTTTTTTTTGAGACGGAGTCTTGCTCTGTCGCCCAGGCTGGAGTGCAGTGGCGCGATCTCGGCTCACTGCAAGCTCCGCCTCACGGGTTCATGCCATTTTCCTGCCTCAGCCTCCCGAGTAGCTGGGACTACAGGTGCCCACCACCACGCCCACATTTTGGCCTTATTTTAAAGGTGGAAGTGGAAGTGTGGCACCATGGTTTTCATAATCAAGGGTGCCAGCTAGCCTACTTTTCTAGAAACTGAGATCACTGGGGATGGGGGGAAGCTCAGAGGCCATCAGCATCTTTCAGAGATGAAGAAAGCAAAGCCCAGGGAGGCAAAGAGAGTTGGCCTTGGGTACACCAGAGGCAGCGGCAGAGCCAGAGCAAGAACCCAGTGCTCTCTCAGCTGGGCAGGGTAGTGCACGCCTGTAATCAAAGGAAGCCAAGGTGGGCGGATCACCTGAGGTCAGGAGTTCAAGACCAACCTGGCCAACATGGTAAAACCCTGTCTCTACTAAAAATATAAAAATTTGTTGGGCATGGTACGCCTGTAATCCCAGCTACTCTGGAGGCTGAGGCACAAGAATCCCTTGAACCCAGGAGGCGGAGGTTGCAGTGAGCTGAGATTGCGCCACTGCACTCCAGTCTGAGCAACAAAGCAAGACTCCATCTCAAAAAAAAAAAAAAGAAAAAAGAGCCAAGAACCCTGTGCTCTCTCTACAAATCTTCTATGGGTGAGGACAACCCAGTGGTTAATGTTGCTTTAGACTGTATTCTTAGGGAAACAAGCCAAACGCTAAATGCTCCATGCAGAGGGGCTGCCATCCTATCTCATCAAATAACTTCAGACCTTCCCCCTCACTTTGGAAAGAAGGGCAAGAAGCATGTGTCAAAGTTCTGTGATGTTAACAAGCCCAGGTCTCCAGTTATTGGAAAGCAATGGGCTGACCAAGGGAGTTGGAAATTTCTATCTCAGGGGTGACTTTTCCTCATGCAATCAAGCCAGCACCTGGCTCCGTTTCCATCAGGATGGTCCTGCCAGAGGCAGATGAAGGCAGCGAACTGGCAGAGAATTTATTCATAATAGAAGCCTCTAGCCAATGTGAGGGAGATTCAGCCTCAGCCCCAAGTTCACTTAAAATCCAACATCGACCCCACCTGCAGGCTCTGCTCCGCCAGAACCCGGCTGGTGGAGGCAAGTGATGGGGTGGAAACAGACGTTTGTTGCTCCACATTTCTGCTCTCTCGTCTGGCCAGTTATTTCAAATCGCTGACCACGTTGCTTTTTTCCTCCTTCTTTTTCTTGCCTCCCCATTCCTTGGTAAACTCCCAGCATCTGGTGTTTAGAGAAAGATACAGCTGGGCCAGGCACAGTGACTCATGCCTGTAATCCCAGTACTTTGAGAGGACAAGGCGGGCAGACCACCTGAGGTCAGGAGTTCCAGACCAGCCTGGCCAACATGGTGAAATCCCATCTCTAATAAAAATGCAAAAATTAGCCGGATATGATGGTTGTCCCAGTACTTGGGAGACTGAGGCAGGAGAATTGCTTGAACCCAGAAGGCGGAGGTTGCAGTGAGCCAAGATCGTGCCATTGCACTCCAGACTGGGCTAGAAGAGCAAAACTCCACCTCAAAAAAAAAAAAGAGAGAGAGAGAAAGATACAGCTATAGGGTCTAATGTGCATCCATCATCACCCATGTTAAATGCTTCCAGAAACACTATTTCTGGAAGCAAGACGTCCCCACAAAGCACAGGATAATTTCCTCATATCAGTGGAGTCTGGAGTACTAAATATGAAACATCATCATCCCCCAGGCTAAAAACCAAGGTAAAGAGACTGTGCCAGAGAGGACAAATGAAGAACAGCAGAGGACATGAAGGCCAGCCTCTGACCACCATCAGTTACAGCTGGACTTCCTTTCTCTACCTCAGGCAACATGAAGAAGCGTCCCCCTCCCCAAGGCCAAGGACTCCACCCAGGCTCAGGATCTCGCCCCTCCTGCCTTCTCAGGAACACTGCATTGCCAAATACGCAAACTTATTTAAATCCCTACCATTAAAAGAAAGAAGAAAAGAAAGAAAGAAAGGTCTCCCAGCCCCATACCCTCATCCAGCCACTGACCCAGCTCTTTTCTCCCCTTCATGGCCAAACTTGCAAAGTTTGCTGTCACCCACTGATTCCCCAGCCCACTCCAATCTGGTGTCCCCACCACTATTTCGCCAAAACGGCTCTTGTGAAGGTCACCAATGACCTGTGTGTCACCGAATCTGGCAGTCATTTCAGCAGCGGCCTTCACTTCACTGCCTCCTCTGAAGCACTCGCTTCCCTTGCTGTCTTCCCTTGCTGTGCTCCCTCCGCTCTGCACAGCCTCCTCCTCCTCCTCTGCCCAACCTCAACAGGTCCCAAGTGGCCGCTCCTTCATGTTAGACATTTCCTTAGACACTGCCACTACCTATAATAGATCTCTGTCTCTCTCTCTCTCTCTCTCTCTCTCTCTCTCGCTCGCTCTCGCTCTCTCTCCCCCGCCCCCCGACCCCCTGCTGCCTCTATCCATTCAACGCTGCAAACCAGGACCTGGGAGTCATTCTTGATGACCCCTTCAGCCCTTCCCATAAGCAGTCTAAGGACAGTCAGCCATGCCCTCTCCAAGATGGGCATCTACTTTTCTCCATCACCTTTGTCATTCCTGGTCCACAGTCCACCAGGATTTCCTCAACAGCCTCCCTTCTAATAATGCTCTCCCCCCACCACCCCTGCCTTCTCCAATCGGCTCCTCACATGTAGCCAGAGTCATCATGTCGAAGCCCTTTTGTGAGAGTGTTCTATCCCCTCATCCCATGGCTTCCTATTGCTCATCTCAAAGGCCTGCCTGGCCTACCTCCCAGTTTCTCAAAAGTGCCAGGAGGGAAGCTCTTCTTGGGAAGTGATCCCTCCTCCCCAACTTTACCTCATTCACTCCTCCTCATTCTTCAGACCTCAGCTCCCTGAGGAAGCCTTCTCTGCCCTGTCACCTCCTGTTGGGTCAGACAGCTCCATACCACTCTCCTACCTCTGTACGCTTTGCTTTCCTAGAGTTCATGGTAGCTCGAATTCTACATTTTCCATGTGATTTTTCAGGTTAATATCTTTGCCCATCCCCACTACAAGGGTAGCCTGGAGATACACGTCCCAGGCTCCTATTCCAGGAAGGAAAATGGACAGAGAGCCCCGGATCCCTAAAAACATCCTTACACATTTAATCCCTTTGCCTCCGCTTCCCTGAAGACCTAGAGCAACACAGCCCTCAAACTCTAAGTCCCACAAATACAAGGACCTTGTCTGTTGCCAGTTCATCTCCAAGACGGGCCTAGTGCCGTAATTCTGAACGCATATTTGTGAAATGAATGAATGAATCACTGAATCTATCATCTTTGAAGGGACCTGCAATACAAACATCCAGAATCTCTTGTTGATTTCGTACCCTTTACTTAGTGCCATGTGCATCTGCATAAAACACTGAGTAAATGCTCAAGGCCGTCACTGAGTTAGGGCGAGTTCCCAAGTAATAGGCAGCAAGTCACAGCAGAGCCCAGTCACTTTGTTACACTGCAGTGTGACATAAGGAAGGGACTGGGTGATGCACTGAGAGAGACAGTGATGCATTAACTTCTATGTGCAGTAAACAAGCACAGAAAGAGGTTGGGTGCAGTGGCTCATGCCACTCCCAGTACTTTGGGAGGCCAAGATGGGTGGCTCAACTGAGGTCAGGAGTTCAAGACCAGCCTGGCCAACATGGCGAAACCCCATCTCTACTAAAAATATAAAAAAAGTTACCCAGGTGTGGTGGCACACAACTGTAGTCCCAGCTACTCAGGAGGTTGAGGCAAGAGAATCACTTGAACCCAGGAGGCGGAGGTTGTGGTGAGCCGAAATTGCACCATTGCACTCCAGTCTGGGCAACAGAGTGAGACTCTGTCTCAAGATCAAAAAACAAAAAAAAACAAAAGCACAGAGAGAAATGTGCTGGGTGACCTGCGACCTGCGCAGTGTCCTCCCAGCCTTTCCAGGGTGGAGGGAATACAGTGGCATTCAACAGACACCTTGTAACTCATCACAGATGTCCATGAGAAGCCACATGGATGGAACCTGAGTCCAGGCACACATTTTCCAGAGAAAGAAAAGAAGTTGCTGTGGGTAGAGAGGAGTTTTCAGGCTCCATGGAGACAGGCTTTAGACGGAAAAAAGACATTTTAGAAAATGCAGTGTAGAAAGCTCCCACACATCCAGCCCACTAAGTCTCTGAATGTGAGGAATTTTTGGCTGCCTTCTGACTTTAAAAAAAAAAAGAAAGAAAGAAAAGCTTTAAAACAGAGATACCTTTAAAAGAAAAAAAAATCTTTCTGAAAGAATATTAACTGCTATTTCAGGTAATTTTAAAACTATGAAATAAGAAATTCCCCTTCCTGAGGCAAACTAAGGCAGTGACGTCTTACCAGTGAGTGTTGGTAACATGGAATCAGAGAAGCTGTATCCACCCGTAAGATGCCAGGCGAGGAGACGAGAACAGCTGTTCATCAGCTCTCTCTCCATATGTAAATCTTCAGTGGCGTATCCTGAGCAAAACCTCTGTGTTTTAGAGCTGTCCCCAGTTGTCTGCTGTGGTGAAGATTCAGCTTTGAGCTGAGAGGCAGAGAGAAGCAGGAGAACCACGGGCCCACCCCTCGACCCCCTGCAGGGCCTCACATCACCGCTTCTACAAACATGGAGTGCATGTCTACTCTATGCCAGGCACTGTTCTTGGCACTTTAGATGCTTCTATGGAAAGGGATTACATTTCCCACTTCCTCCCTCATTCACTGTCTCCCTCACTTCCAAGACTATTCCTGAAGTCTCCCTTCAATCTGCCGTTCAGTACTGTGAGCCGACCTCCTTTCACTTTGGCGCTGATGCCAAACAGCTAACCCCACGGGCTCTCTAAAACATATGTCCTTGAAAGCTGTTGTATCTGTAACTTATGGGCCAAAAAAATACAGATCCCACAGTCTTTCTTCTTTCCCATGGACCTGATTTCCCAACACTTTATCCTCACTGGTGCTCTCATGCAAACTTATTTCTAGAACTTCATATCCACAATTTAACAAATGGTTTTGCTCTGATTCTGACGTGGGCATGGACCTACATGGTCTCTCTGCTGTCCAAGCTAATTATGGTGCACTTGTGCTTATTACTCCTCACTCTCCAATTCTCCAAAGTACTTGAGTTATACCACCATTTCCACCTGAATTGTGAAGGTAATGACCACTCCAAGCTAAGACAATTCCCACTGCAAACTGCATTCTATTGGCCAGGCACGGTGGCTCACACCTGTAATCTCAGCACTTTGGGAGGCCAAGGTGGGTGGACTATTTGAGGTCAGGAGTTCAAGACCAGCCTGGCCAAGATGGTGAAACCCCATCCCTACTAAAAATACAAAAATTAGCCAGGCACAGTGGCGGATGCCTGTAGTCCCAGCTAGTTGGGAGGCTGAGGCAGGAGAATCAGTTGAACCTAGGAGGTAGAGGTTGTAGTGAGCCAAGATCGCGCCACTGCACTCCAGCCTGGGAGATACAGCGAGACTCTATTTCAAAAGAAACAAGCAAGCAAACAACAACCACAACAAAAC
Source organism: Colobus angolensis palliatus (assembly GCF_000951035.1). Taxonomy (NCBI): domain Eukaryota; kingdom Metazoa; phylum Chordata; class Mammalia; order Primates; family Cercopithecidae; genus Colobus; species Colobus angolensis. The sequence continues at coordinate 2,911,539 of NW_012116821.1, read as the reverse complement.
TCCATTCTATAACTAGCTATTAATAAAATATCCAACAAACTGGCCAGGCACAGTGGCTCACGTCTGTAATCCCAGCACTTTGGTAGGCCGAGGAGAGTGGATCACTTGAGGTCACAACAAAACTCCATTCTATAACTAGCTATTAATAAAATATCCAACAAACTGGCCAGGCACAGTGGCTCACGTCTGTAATCCCAGCACTTTGGTAGGCCGAGGAGAGTGGATCACTTGAGGTCAGGAGTTCGAGACCAGCCTGGCCAACATGGCAAAACCCCATCTCTGCTAAAAATACAAAAATTAGCTGGCCATGGTGGTGGGTGCCTGTAATTCCAGCTATTTGGGAGGCTGAGGCAGGAGAATTGCTTGAACCCAGGAGGTGGAGGTTGCTGTGAGCCGAGATGGTGCCAATGCACTCCAGCCTGGGCGAGAGAGTGAGACTCCATCTCAAAAAGAAGAACTAAAATAAAAATATAGGTACATAGGAAGGAAAGCCCTTTTTACCATTTTTAAATAATTACAGACTCACAAGGAGCTCCAAAAATAGTGCAGAGAGTACTCAACCTTTTACCTTCTCTCTTTGTTTTCTTATTTTCCTTAACCTTAACCTTTTCTTCACATCTCTTATCTTCTATATAAGAAAGTACCAGCACCCAACTTCCCCCAGGAGGGACCTCTCACATAACTGGAGGTTGGCTGGCATGGGGCAATGAGCTAGTCTACACACTCTACTCTAATGGCCAGAGTTTTTGCATGCATTTGTTTATTTGATATATCCTTATGTAAAATTATATGACATTTTCTCACACAGATTTATGCATTCTTGTCCCATCCACACAAGGGAGCTCTCCTTGGTGCCCTTATAGCCCCCATCCCCGACTCCCTCCTCCCTGGCAACCACTTGTCTGTCCTCCATCTCTGTATGATGTCATTGTGAGAATGTTACATAAATGGCACCATAGAGTAACCCTTTGAGATTGGCTTTTTTTCATTCGTTGAAAGCTTTTAATAAATAACATGTTCTGAGTTTAATCACTACTCCTACCACCTCACCCTAAGCCCTAGGATTCTGATTCAGTCGGTCTAAGGTGGGGTCCAGAATATGGCATATTCAAAAGCTGCCCAAGGAAACCTTACCCACTGCAGCTTCTGAGCCACTGGCCTGGACCATCTCTCCTCCAGCTAACGGATGTCTGTGGTGTTAAAGATGGAATCAAGACCAGGCGCAGTGGCTCATGCCTGCAATCCCAGCACTTTGGGAGGCTGAAGCGGGCAGATCACAGGGTCAGGAGATGGAGACTATTCTGGCCAACATGGTGAAACTCTGTCTACTAAAAATACAAAAATTAGCTGGGTAGTGGCGTATGCCTGTAATCCCAGCTACTTGGGAGGCTGAGGCAGGAGAATCGCTTGAACCCAGGAGGCAGAGGTTGCAGTGAACCAAGATCATGCCACTGCACTCCAGCCTGGTAACAGAGTGAGACTCCACCTCAAAAAAAAAAAAAAAAAAAAAAAAGGGATGAAATCAAATGTCTTGCTAAGGCAGGTAAGCTTACCTCTACCACCTCCTTCATCTGCCACAACCTTGGAGCTTCCAAGGAAACTGGATTAGCCTAAAGTGACTACTTCCTCATTAAACTGCACTAGCTTTTATCTTATAGCCTATTATTTCTAAGGTGCCAGATAATTGAGTTGGTAATGAGTTGTCCTTGTTGTTTTCAAAATTATTTCTGGCTGAAAGATCTGCAAATCTTTATACATAAATTCTTACTTTTTCATTCAGAATCTTCTTTTTAATACAAAATGCACTGCAACAAATCCAGTCAATTTTATGTCTCCCCTGGACCCAAATAGCACTACCATGACATAGCACATTCCAGCCCTATTTATTTTTTCCACTTTCTGAGGAAGATGAATACAAAATAAGTACATTGCACGTTTTGACTGCACCTTGGCTGACCAGAGAGAATCCATGAAAAAAAAAAATGCCACTAGGTACAGCAGGCTCCCGGACATAGTCAGAAGCCACAAGGAAAGGACAGTCTGGGAAGTACTGAGAAGCCAGCCTGTGAGCGCCTCTCCATGACCAACAGGTCCTGGAATGCCTCTTAGAACAGCCGCCAGCACGGGCAGATCACTTGAGGTCAGGAGTTCAAGACCAGCCTGGGCAACATGGTGATATCCCGTCTCTACTAAAAACACAAAAATTAGCCAGGTGTGATGGTGGCGTGTGCCTGTAGACCCAGCTACTCAGGAGGCTGAGGCACAAGAATTGCTTGAACCCAGGAGGCAGAGGTTGCAGTGAGCCAAGACGACGCCACTGCACTCCAGTCTGGGTGATAGAATGAGACTCTGTCTCAAAAAAAAAAAAAAAAAACACACAGCTACCAGTGAGGCCGAAGACTAACCTCTCCTCATGCCCTTGGAGGAGATGGGAAACCACACGGAGTCACTTTCATGGGATGATGATGAAAGTGAAGAAGAAGAAGGAGGAATTGACAGGGCTGGGTGCAATTCATGCATTCTCCCTTTCATCCAGTCAATGGGACCTCCCCACTGGAACATCTGTTCCACGAAGGCAGAGGCCTGGCATAGTGTGTTCTGTTCCCTACTTTACTCAAGAGCTTGATTTATGGTTGGCGTTCAGTAAATATCTATCGAGTAACATATTCACCCAGCACCTAGGGGAGCAGTCATGCCTTTGTCCAGCCCCTCAGCAGAAAAGAGGTCACCTAAGAGAACACTACCTATATTGTTCTACTGAGAAGAGCCTGAGGGAAGGCATGCTAACTGCAGGAGCCTCAAACATAGGTAACCCACTGCTCCCTCCGCTTCTGGAAAGCAGGATCCAACCAGAAGACCTGATGGGAGGTCATATAAATGCCACAGAGGGCTCACCTGATGTCCCATCCAGCCCAGCCTCAGATGTCCACAGCCCTCGTGTGGATTCAACACACCACTTCTCCCTGCGACATGGAAGCAGAAAGAGCTAGTTATTCCTGAATATTGACTGGCCTCTTCTCCCTCGGCAACAGAAGATGTTGAGAGGCACATGAAGTACAGGACAGACTTATTTCCCCAGTGTCCTTGCAGCTCGTTAGGGCACAGTGACTGTGATCGAGCAAATGGGATGCAAGTGGGAATGCCACACAGTAGCTCTTAAGGAGCATCTGGGGGTTCCTCTTGCCCCTCCTTCTTTTCTTTTCCATCCTGGTATCTGGAACTCAGATGCAATTGCCAGAGATTCAGCTACCATGTGAGGCCACAAGAACAAAGATCACATCCTAGGGAATAAGGAAATTGTAAGCAGGGAGGAAGACAGTGTAGCAATTCTTCAAAGATCTAGAAGCAGAAATTTGACCCAGCAAACCCATTACTGGGTATATACCAAAAGGAATATGAATCATTTTTTATCAAGATACATGCACATGTATGTTCAATGCAGCACTATTCACAATAGCAAAGACACAGAATCAACCTAGATGCCCATCAATCATAGAATGGATAAAGAAAATGTGGTACATATATGCCAGGGAATACTATACAGCTATAAAAAGGAATGAGATCATGTCCTTTGCAGGCACATGGATGGAGCTGGAAGCTGTTATCTTCAGCAAATTAATGAAGGAACAGAGAACCAAACACCACATGTTCTTACTTAGAAGTGGGAGCTGAACGATGAAAACACATGGACACAGGGAGGGGAAGAACATACACTGGGGCCTGTCGGAGGGCAGGGAGGGAGAGCATCAGGAAGAATAGCTAATGAATGCTGACCTTAATACCTAGGTGATGGGTTGACAGGTTCAGCAGACCACCATGGCACACGTTTACCTATGTAACATGCACACCCTACATGTGTACCCCGGAACTTATAAATTAAAGAAAAAAAAAGCAGAAAGGAGCTCTGAAGATCTTCTGGACAAAGCCACCAGGCCAGCCTGTACTGCCCACCTCTGACATTTTATGTGAGAGAAAAACAAGCTTTTCTCTTGATTAAGCCTCTGTTATTTGGGCGGTTTCTATTATTTACAGCAAAGTCTAATCCTAGCTAAAACTGATGTATAAAACAGAGACATAGCCCACCTATCACAACTTGCCCACAAAATGACTTCTTAAAGATTCATCATCATTAATATAGCTAACTCCTTCTTGAGTCTACTTCTATATTTGGCCTTTATCATTTCTTGAGGACAAAGAGTTTCTTATTTCCTAGCAACACAGCAGTACTTAAAAGAGCATAGAGGACTCGCATTTTAAAAACCTGTTTCCTGCTTATTTTACTTCTGAGAAGTTCACGGTAAGTTTACTTATCCAGGCGACCCATCCAAGCAAGATTTATTTAGTTCTAAGTTCACATGCCATCCTAATCAACCTGGAACAAATATGGAATATGAGGACAGGCAAACAAGTGTCTGTCCCATCAGACTACGATGAAATGAACATATAAGCACTGAGTTCTGCCCTTTGAAGATGAAGGCACACCAATTTAATTGTAATCACATGGCCAAAGCACCAACAGGAATTTTCAAAGGAGAACACCTTTTTTAAATTCTCTTTAGAGCTGAGACAACTGCTTTGTCTTCTCAGATGAAAAGTGCCTTAGTTTGGGCAGTCTACAAAAATGATTTGGGGAGTTTTATTTGCTAACGGGAAGACTACTAAGAGTTAGTTTTCCTTCTAGGGGACTGCTGGGAAGTTTTCTTGCATCCAGTAAATCTTGGCTTAACAGGAAAGCAAACTTTAAGAAGAATATAGAACAGCTGGGACTTTCATCCCCAATGAATCCCAGGAGGCAGAGGGTTCCCTACCCAGAGACACTTCTGTGCTGCTGCCTATACACAGCGGCCATGTAGGAAAGGGGACGGCACGGTCCCACTCAGTCCCTTCCCAGGGGCGGGGCTACAGGGTGGCCTGGTGTGGAAACCCACCAGGGACACGAGGAGCTCTGCAGCCCAGTAGCCTGAGTCCATATCTCCATTCTGCTGCTTACTAGGTGGGTGGCTATGGACCCACCCTCTTTGAGCCACAAAACCACCTACATGATAGGGTCATTTGTTGTAAGGACTAGTGAGATGTATAAAATTCCTAGCCCATAATGTGTGCCCATTACATTTATGGAAATTCTATTATACATCCAGGACACTTCTAATCCAAGGTTGAGAATGGCAATGCTGAAATAAAAAGCCAGTGCATGTCTTAATGCCTTGTAGCTGGAGTCTGACAAGCAAGACTCTATCCCCCTTCTCACTGCCTCTCTGACCCGCAAAGAGAGGCTCTTCTGCATGTCAGGCAATTAGCTCGGTGGGGACTCAGCATTGCTGAAGAAATGTAGAAGAGAGGACTGGAGAAAAAGGAAGCAAGGCTGCATGTTCAGTTGCGCAGTTCGTACACTGAACAAGGGCTTTACAATTAGCGGCACCATTTACACTGTAAACCTCATGGAATTAGATCTTTATTTTGAAATTTTTCCAGCAGAGGGAAATGTCTTATTTTAACAAAAATATGTATATAATGATAATTTTCTGACAGCAGAAATAAACCATTTTGAAGGAGTGCTTTCTAACAATTACCTAAAGGTGCCACATAAGTTAGCAACGGGACAGTCAGAACCCTGCTGGGGAACCCCTGGCTTAACCAGATATTTCTTCTGAAGCTGGGAATACTCCATTAGCTCAGCAGGCCAAATTCCATCCAGCTCTCTGAGCTAATATTTTTCTGTAATCATATTCAACCAAAGGCATGATTCAATGTCCTAATCTGTCAACATCATAACCTCAACCTGAGAATTATGATTCCACTTATAGCAATACCTGAGGAGCCATCACATGTTCAAGAATAGCCAGATAGATACACGGATCCCTTCGACTTTCAAATCCTTTCAACCTTCTTTCTCTCTCCTGTGCGCCTCTCAGCACCCGGTCCTCCATGATCCCAAGCTCTGAACCACCCTGCTCCCTCTCCAACTGCAGCTTCCTGTTCAGGGCCTCAGGCCTGGTGGGAAAGTGATGAGCTAATCCACGCTCTGGGGCTAATATGATACAAACCTCACACATTACCTCTCCCACTGGGAATTAATATTTTTAAAAGCATGCCCTCAAAAGGACAAGGTTTAACTCAAACAAATGATGGTCAAGGGTGGCATTATCCTATTCAGAAGGGGCAACAGAGAGGGAAAAATTGGGGAGGTGGGGGATGGGAAACAACCATCCAGAATTCCCCATTTATAGCCCATCCATGATTTAATCTTCATGTTAGCACACCCGCTCCATCACACTAAGTCATTACAGATTCATGACAAAATGTCTTTGCTTGCATAGCACTTTATTTTTAAGGCCAGTCATTACATCAAAGTACTAACTAGAGCCTCACTTATAAAGTGACAAGCACAGTTAGGCAATTATAATAAAGAATCACTTATAATTGAGTAAATCATTGCTCAAAATACAGTTGCTTATGCAAAAATGCACCATGATTATTATTAACAGTACAACATATTTTCCACATCATCATTATTAATGTCAACCCTTGGAGAGGTTTTCTGACCAAAATTTCCAGACTTTAAGAGGAAAGAATATTTTTTTAAAAAAGTTTTGAGCTCGGCCGGGTGCAGTGGCTCATGCCTGTAATCCCAGCACTTTGGGAGGCTGAGGCGGGTGGATCACGAGGTCAGGAGATCGAGACCATCCTGGCCAACACAGTGAAACCCCCGTCTCTACTAAAAATACAAAAAAATAGCTAGGCATGATGGCGGGTGCCTGCAGTCCCAGCTACTTGGGAGGCTGAGGCAGGAGAACGGCATGAACCCGGGAGGCAGAGCTTGCAGTGAGTCGAGATAGGAGATAGTGCCACTGCACTCCAGCCTGGGCAAAACAGCGAGACTCTGTCTCAAAAAAAAAAAAAAAAAAAAAAAAAAAAAAAAAAAAAAAAAAATTTTAAAAAAAAAAAAAAAAAAAAAAGAGCTCCCCTGGGGGAGGGGAGGTTTGGTGCTTGATCTTTTGGCAGTGCAAAAAAGTTCCCAGAGAGGTTGCTCTCCTTGTTTCACATTTCTGGATTTAGACCCTAACATAAAATATTCCTGAACTACTTAGAATGTGTATTTTTAATAAGCAGCAAAAATAAATAAAACAGGAGCTTCAGCCCTGTTTCTCTTTACTCACTAAGGTTGAAATCCACCACTTCTGAAGGCATCCCTGTCAATGTTCTGAGTGGGACCTGGGAGGGCTGCTTTTTTCACCATGATGTCTAATTTACTTGTATATCCTTTTTCCTGCAATGTCAGTAGAGCAGAAGGAATCCAGTCATTAACTCTTAACTCTGAATAAGAAAATATGCCAGTGGTTAAAGAGCATATGAGAAAGAAGAGCTGAAATATCAACAAGCAAACTCAAAAGTTTTCTAATACTGTTTTCAACATTTTTCTCTAAATCTAAAACATTCCAAAAAAAAATTTATTTAAAAACAAGTTATCTAACCAAAGACAAGGACCCAGCTTCCATTTAGTGTCTATGAACCAAGCACAGTGCCACCTGCCCAGGGACTTTCTGTCCTTGACTCATTGCTAGGAAACTGTCAACAGCTATTTTTATCCCCTCAAATGGGCACTTTAGAGAGAAAGGAGAGACCCTCTCCCTAAAGCAACTCCCAAGTATCCACTAAGGCTTCTGTCACCATTGGGGAGTCTTATCAAAGCAAAGGATATTGAATAAAGGCCCTAGGAATTAGTTGAGGTGGACATAAATT
>NW_012116821.1:2896207-2903749 GCF_000951035.1 Colobus angolensis palliatus | reverse complement strand
CCCAGGAGACAGAGGTTGCAGTGAGCCAAGACGACGCCACTGCACTCCAGTCTGGGTGATAGAATGAGACTCTGTCTCAAAAAAAAGAAAAAAACACACAGCTACCAGTGAGGCCGAAGACTAACCTCTCCTCATGCCCTTGGAGGAGATGGGAAACCACACGGAGTCACTTTCATGGGATGATGATGAAAGTGAAGAAGAAGAAGGAGGAATTGACAGGGCTGGGTGCAATTCATGCATTCTCCCTTTCATCCAGTCAATGGGACCTCCCCACTGGAACATCTGTTCCACGAAGGCAGAGGCCTGGCATAGTGTGTTCTGTTCCCTACTTTACTCAAGAGCTTGATTTATGGTTGGCGTTCAGTAAATATCTATCGAGTAACATATTCACCCAGCACCTAGGGGAGCAGTCATGCCTTTGTCCAGCCCCTCAGCAGAAAAGAGGTCACCTAAGAGAACACTACCTATATTGTTCTACTGAGAAGAGCCTGAGGGAAGGCATGCTAACTGCAGGAGCCTCAAACATAGGTAACCCACTGCTCCCTCTGCTTCTGGAAAGCAGGATCCAACCAGAAGACCTGATGGGAGGTCATATAAATGCCACAGAGGGCTCACCTGATGTCCCATCCAGCCCAGCCTCAGATGTCCACAGCCCTCGTGTGGATTCAACACACCACTTCTCCCTGCGACATGGAAGCAGAAAGAGCTAGTTATTCCTGAATATTGACTGGCCTCTTCTCCCTCGGCAACAGAAGATGTTGAGAGGCACATGAAGTACAGGACAGACTTATTTCCCCAGTGTCCTTGCAGCTCGTTAGGGCACAGTGACTGTGATCGAGCAAATGGGATGCAAGTGGGAATGCCACACAGTAGCTCTTAAGGAGCATCTGGGGGTTCCTCTTGCCCCTCCTTCTTTTCTTTTCCATCCTGGTATCTGGAACTCAGATGCAATTGCCAGAGATTCAGCTACCATGTGAGGCCACAAGAACAAAGATCACATCCTAGGGAATAAGGAAATTGTAAGCAGGGAGGAAGACAGTGTAGCAATTCTTCAAAGATCTAGAAGCAGAAATTTGACCCAGCAAACCCATTACTGTGTATATACCAAAAGGAATATGAATCATTTTTTATCAAGATACATGCACATGTATGTTCAATGCAGCACTATTCACAATAGCAAAGACACAGAATCAACCTAGATGCCCATCAATCATAGAATGGATAAAGAAAATGTGGTACATATATGCCAGGGAATACTATACAGCTATAAAAAGGAATGAGATCATGTCCTTTGCAGGCACATGGATGGAGCTGGAAGCTGTTATCTTCAGCAAATTAATGAAGGAACAGAGAACCAAACACCACATGTTCTTACTTAGAAGTGGGAGCTGAACGATGAAAACACATGGACACAGGGAGGGGAAGAACATACACTGGGGCCTGTCGGAGGGCAGGGAGGGAGAGCATCAGGAAGAATAGCTAATGAATGCTGACCTTAATACCTAGGTGATGGGTTGACAGGTTCAGCAGACCACCATGGCACACGTTTACCTATGTAACATGCACACCCTACATGTGTACCCCGGAACTTATAAATTAAAGAAAAAAAAAGCAGAAAGGAGCTCTGAAGATCTTCTGGACAAAGCCACCAGGCCAGCCTGTACTGCCCACCTCTGACATTTTATGTGAGAGAAAAACAAGCTTTTCTCTTGATTAAGCCTCTGTTATTTGGGCGGTTTCTATTATTTACAGCAAAGTCTAATCCTAGCTAAAACTGATGTATAAAACAGAGACATAGCCCACCTATCACAACTTGCCCACAAAATGACTTCTTAAAGATTCATCATCATTAATATAGCTAACTCCTTCTTGAGTCTACTTCTATATTTGGCCTTTATCATTTCTTGAGGACAAAGAGTTTCTTATTTCCTAGCAACACAGCAGTACTTAAAAGAGCATAGAGGACTCGCATTTTAAAAACCTGTTTCCTGCTTATTTTACTTCTGAGAAGTTCACGGTAAGTTTACTTATCCAGGCGACCCATCCAAGCAAGATTTATTTAGTTCTAAGTTCACATGCCATCCTAATCAACCTGGAACAAATATGGAATATGAGGACAGGCAAACAAGTGTCTGTCCCATCAGACTACGATGAAATGAACATATAAGCACTGAGTTCTGCCCTTTGAAGATGAAGGCACACCAATTTAATTGTAATCACATGGCCAAAGCACCAACAGGAATTTTCAAAGGAGAACACCTTTTTTAAATTCTCTTTAGAGCTGAGACAACTGCTTTGTCTTCTCAGATGAAAAGTGCCTTAGTTTGGGCAGTCTACAAAAATGATTTGGGGAGTTTTATTTGCTAACGGGAAGACTACTAAGAGTTAGTTTTCCTTCTAGGGGACTGCTGGGAAGTTTTCTTGCATCCAGTAAATCTTGGCTTAACAGGAAAGCAAACTTTAAGAAGAATATAGAACAGCTGGGACTTTCATCCCCAATGAATCCCAGGAGGCAGAGGGTTCCCTACCCAGAGACACTTCTGTGCTGCTGCCTATACACAGCGGCCATGTAGGAAAGGGGACGGCACGGTCCCACTCAGTCCCTTCCCAGGGGCGGGGCTACAGGGTGGCCTGGTGTGGAAACCCACCAGGGACACGAGGAGCTCTGCAGCCCAGTAGCCTGAGTCCATATCTCCATTCTGCTGCTTACTAGGTGGGTGGCTATGGACCCACCCTCTTTGAGCCACAAAACCACCTACATGATAGGGTCATTTGTTGTAAGGACTAGTGAGATGTATAAAATTCCTAGCCCATAATGTGTGCCCATTACATTTATGGAAATTCTATTATACATCCAGGACACTTCTAATCCAAGGTTGAGAATGGCAATGCTGAAATAAAAAGCCAGTGCATGTCTTAATGCCTTGTAGCTGGAGTCTGACAAGCAAGACTCTATCCCCCTTCTCACTGCCTCTCTGACCCGCAAAGAGAGGCTCTTCTGCATGTCAGGCAATTAGCTCGGTGGGGACTCAGCATTGCTGAAGAAATGTAGAAGAGAGGACTGGAGAAAAAGGAAGCAAGGCTGCATGTTCAGTTGCGCAGTTCGTACACTGAACAAGGGCTTTACAATTAGCGGCACCATTTACACTGTAAACCTCATGGAATTAGATCTTTATTTTGAAATTTTTCCAGCAGAGGGAAATGTCTTATTTTAACAAAAATATGTATATAATGATAATTTTCTGACAGCAGAAATAAACCATTTTGAAGGAGTGCTTTCTAACAATTACCTAAAGGTGCCACATAAGTTAGCAACGGGACAGTCAGAACCCTGCTGGGGAACCCCTGGCTTAACCAGATATTTCTTCTGAAGCTGGGAATACTCCATTAGCTCAGCAGGCCAAATTCCATCCAGCTCTCTGAGCTAATATTTTTCTGTAATCATATTCAACCAAAGGCATGATTCAATGTCCTAATCTGTCAACATCATAACCTCAACCTGAGAATTATGATTCCACTTATAGCAATACCTGAGGAGCCATCACATGTTCAAGAATAGCCAGATAGATACACGGATCCCTTCGACTTTCAAATCCTTTCAACCTTCTTTCTCTCTCCTGTGCGCCTCTCAGCACCCGGTCCTCCATGATCCCAAGCTCTGAACCACCCTGCTCCCTCTCCAACTGCAGCTTCCTGTTCAGGGCCTCAGGCCTGGTGGGAAAGTGATGAGCTAATCCACGCTCTGGGGCTAATATGATACAAACCTCACACATTACCTCTCCCACTGGGAATTAATATTTTTAAAAGCATGCCCTCAAAAGGACAAGGTTTAACTCAAACAAATGATGGTCAAGGGTGGCATTATCCTATTCAGAAGGGGCAACAGAGAGGGAAAAATTGGGGAGGTGGGGGATGGGAAACAACCATCCAGAATTCCCCATTTATAGCCCATCCATGATTTAATCTTCATGTTAGCACACCCGCTCCATCACACTAAGTCATTACAGATTCATGACAAAATGTCTTTGCTTGCATAGCACTTTATTTTTAAGGCCAGTCATTACATCAAAGTACTAACTAGAGCCTCACTTATAAAGTGACAAGCACAGTTAGGCAATTATAATAAAGAATCACTTATAATTGAGTAAATCATTGCTCAAAATACAGTTGCTTATGCAAAAATGCACCATGATTATTATTAACAGTACAACATATTTTCCACATCATCATTATTAATGTCAACCCTTGGAGAGGTTTTCTGACCAAAATTTCCAGACTTTAAGAGGAAAGAATATTTTTTTAAAAAAGTTTTGAGCTCGGCCGGGTGCAGTGGCTCATGCCTGTAATCCCAGCACTTTGGGAGGCTGAGGCGGGTGGATCACGAGGTCAGGAGATCGAGACCATCCTGGCCAACACAGTGAAACCCCCGTCTCTACTAAAAATACAAAAAAATAGCTAGGCATGATGGCGGGTGCCTGCAGTCCCAGCTACTTGGGAGGCTGAGGCAGGAGAACGGCATGAACCCGGGAGGCAGAGCTTGCAGTGAGTCGAGATAGGAGATAGTGCCACTGCACTCCAGCCTGGGCAAAACAGCGAGACTCTGTCTCAAAAAAAAAAAAAAAAAAAAAAAAAAAAAAAAAAAAAAAAAAATTTTAAAAAAAAAAAAAAAAAAAAAAGAGCTCCCCTGGGGGAGGGGAGGTTTGGTGCTTGATCTTTTGGCAGTGCAAAAAAGTTCCCAGAGAGGTTGCTCTCCTTGTTTCACATTTCTGGATTTAGACCCTAACATAAAATATTCCTGAACTACTTAGAATGTGTATTTTTAATAAGCAGCAAAAATAAATAAAACAGGAGCTTCAGCCCTGTTTCTCTTTACTCACTAAGGTTGAAATCCACCACTTCTGAAGGCATCCCTGTCAATGTTCTGAGTGGGACCTGGGAGGGCTGCTTTTTTCACCATGATGTCTAATTTACTTGTATATCCTTTTTCCTGCAATGTCAGTAGAGCAGAAGGAATCCAGTCATTAACTCTTAACTCTGAATAAGAAAATATGCCAGTGGTTAAAGAGCATATGAGAAAGAAGAGCTGAAATATCAACAAGCAAACTCAAAAGTTTTCTAATACTGTTTTCAACATTTTTCTCTAAATCTAAAACATTCCAAAAAAAAATTTATTTAAAAACAAGTTATCTAACCAAAGACAAGGACCCAGCTTCCATTTAGTGTCTATGAACCAAGCACAGTGCCACCTGCCCAGGGACTTTCTGTCCTTGACTCATTGCTAGGAAACTGTCAACAGCTATTTTTATCCCCTCAAATGGGCACTTTAGAGAGAAAGGAGAGACCCTCTCCCTAAAGCAACTCCCAAGTATCCACTAAGGCTTCTGTCACCATTGGGGAGTCTTATCAAAGCAAAGGATATTGAATAAAGGCCCTAGGAATTAGTTGAGGTGGACATAAATTTTTTTTTAGAAAAGAGTCATTTTCCAGCTGGAAATGGTGGCTCACACCTGTAAATCCCAGCACTCTGAAAGGCCGAGGTGGGCGGATCACCCGAAGTCAGGGGTTTGAGACCAGTCTGGTCAACATGGCAAAACCCCATCTCTACGAAAAATACAAAAATTAGCCAGGCATGGTGGCTTACAATTGTAGTCCCAGCTGCTCGGGAGGCTGAGGCAGGAGAACCACTTGAACCGGGAGGTGGAGGCTGCAGTGAGCCGAGATCGCACCACTGCACTCCGGCCAGGTGACAGAGCGAGACTCTCTCAAAAATAAACAAATAGACAGAAAGTCACTTTCCATGTTCAACATATTCTATTTTTGTACAATAGACTCTAAAGATATATGACACCGAGTTTTCTCATCTGTAAAATGGAACTAGTAACAGTACCTACTATGGGGGAAGTGTGTGGGTTAAGTAAGCTACCAGCCTTTACCAAGCAGCTGGCTTGTGCAGGCAGGCCCTGCTGGGAAAGGTTCTCCCATTTGTGTGCCAGCCATGCTCAGCACCTGCCAAGGCACATGCTGGTGTTGTTTTAGCAGGAGCCCAGCAGGGGAGGTCCGACCTCCTGCAGGAGGGTCCATGAGGCCTGCCACTTCCGGACCGCTTTTCATGCTTCCCAACACTGGTGGGTGAGAGTGTCTATGTTATGGTGTCACATTAGCTAATGAGATCATACTTGCTAAACTAAGCTAAGCGAATGAGCTCTGCTCAGCTAATCAGCTCTACAGAAATTAGCTTTCTTTTTTAGTGAATAGGCGGCCCCTAAAGTTAATTTGCAGGTTGGTTGGTTGAAACTGGGAATGTGTTTTCCCAAAGAAACAACGTGACAAATGAAGACAGAGTTCTCAGGCCGGCCCTAAACCCTTTTTTAATGCTTAAGGCAGAGAACAAAAGGGCAGAGAATAATCGCACTGGAGTTTAGGGGCTGTGGGTCCATGGTAGGGTACAGGAAGAAAGCAACTGGCAGCCTTCCCCTTTCCCAGGTGCATAGGTTGAGTAAGGGTAAAACATTGAAGAAAATAATAAAGAAAATAAACATCAGTGACTATTTTCTTCAATGTTTTACCCTTACTCAACCTATATAGAGTTCCAACCCAATTAAATGACCACAAATTTCACAAAATACATGCTTTCATTCATAACCTAGCAGGTTATTTGGTAGGTTATTGTTCCAGCTTGTGGAGCATGACAATAGTATTTGTTGAAAGGGACAAGACAAAGAAATTCTGTTTTAAACCCCTTTCCCATCCAAGAGCGCTTGTTAGAAATTCAATTTACATTTTCTTTGATGTGCTAGCATCTTTAATGAGAGCAGGTGCTCTAAAATAAAGCAAAATCCATGAACTCTGGTGAAAATTAGCATAATTTTTTCCTGCACAATGCAGCAAGTCCAGTTTAGAAGGCAATAGAAAGTATATCGCCAGGCTGGGCATGGTGGCTCATGCCTGTAATCCCAGCACTTTGGGAGGCCGATGTGGGTGGATCACCTGAGGTCAGCAGTTCGAGACCAGCCTGGCCAGAATGGGGAAACACCATCTCTATTAAAAATTTTAAAAATTTAAAAATTAGCCAGGTGTGATGGTGTACACCTGTAATCTCAGCTACTCGGGAGGCTGAGGCAGAAGAATTGCCTGAACCCAGGAGGCGGAGGTTGGAATGAGCTGAGATCATCCCACTGCACTGGAGCCTGGGCAACAGAATGAGACTTTGTCTAGAAAAAAAAAAGAAGGAGGTACATCGCCAGTCTGAGAACATTAGTATCTTCAAATGAGGCTGAAGTGATGTCCTGCCCATCACTTTTTCCCAAGAAAGAAATTAAAGCGTAAAACAAGAAATTGTCCAAAAAATCTCACATTAAAGAGATATTTTGTTGACATGATGATGGGGACCACCATATCCCACTTCATCTTCACCCCATTAAGAAGGGAGGATGAAGTGGAGGAAGCCCCAGACTAGCAATCAGCAGGTGCGCATCTCACTACTGCAGCTGTGACCTCAGCAGGTGCGCATCTCACTACTGCAGCTGAGACCTCAGCAGGTGC
>NW_012116821.1:2875412-2895352 GCF_000951035.1 Colobus angolensis palliatus | reverse complement strand
GTGACCTCAGCAGGTGCGCATCTCACTACTGCAGCTGAGACCTCAGCAGGTGTGCATCTCATTACTGCAGGGTGATCTCAGCAGGTGTGCATGTTGCTGTGACCTCAGCAGGTGTGCATCTCACTACTGCAGCTGAGACCTCAGCAGGTGCGCATCTCACTACTGCAGGGTGACCTCAGCAGGTGCGCATCTCACTACTCCAGCTGAGACCTCAGTAGGTGCGCATCTCACTACTGCAGCTGTGACCTCAGCAGATGCACATCTCACTACTGCAGGGTGACCTCAGCAGGTGTGCACCTCGCTGTGACCTCAGCAGGTGCGCATCTTGCTGTGACCTCAGCAGGTATGCATCTCACTACTGCAGGGTGACCTCAGCAGGTGTGCATCTTGCTGTGACCTCAGCAGGTGTGCATTTCTCATTGCAGTTGTGGCCTTGAGTAAGTCATACAGCCTCGTGGGCCTCAGTTTCTTCTTCTATAAAATGAGGGCATTTTTAACCAGTTCTACCCTTGTATGATTAGAAATAAAGAAAAATGGTGCCTGTATATATACCCAGTAACATTCTAGATACAGTGTACCAAGAGATGGATGATAGTTAACAACAAGAAAAAAGTATTATTTTGAAAAGTGCCTATTTTGACATATTTTTATGCTTCTAAAAAAAATCTTTTTTTAGAGTCCATTATTTGAAACAATAATGTTTCTATTTATCTTTGAACGCTACATCTCAACATTGAGTTACCGATAAGTTACGTCAGTGCTTCTTGTGGCAAGGCTTTAGCATCTGATAAATAAATAATGAAGGCGGCTAATGCAAACACTCCATACATGGAAACCTTGAAATGGATGCACCTAGGTTTAACGACAAGTTTTGGCTGTCTCCTCCACTCAAGGGCATATTGTTTTTAATGCAGTGCTAGAAAGATTGATTTAGTGCCTACTGTGAGCCACACACTAGTACCAGAGGCACAGGAGACAAAGATCAAGAAGACAGGGTTCTGGGCTCTGTGAGTGCACAGGCCAGGGGATGAGAAAGGCGCGCACAGCTGAAGAGGGAACCCGGCATTCGCCGGTAAGAGGCAGAGCCAAAGGAAGAAAGCGGGACCTGGGGGAACGCTGCAGGGTTACTGCCAGGGGCATCAGGAAGGCATCCGCTGTTTGCATTTCATAGATTCGTGGCTGGAATGGGGCAGGAGTTCTGAGCAAAAGGCACAGCAGGGTGAACACAAGAGTACGAGGCATCCTGACATCCATGGGCAGCAGTGAGGGACTCAGGGAATTGGGGTATGGAGCAGTGTTTTCCAAGTTGCAGGTGGTGTGTCATGAAATCAAGTTGGTGGGTCAAGAAGCATCATTTAAGTGAAATATTCTAGAATAAACAATAGAGTAGAATAGAATAGAGTTCACTACACACGGTCAAAATAAGTACTGTTTCATGAAATTTTCCTTTCTCTCTGTGTGTGTGTCCTGGATCTCCATGACGTGTTGCTGGATGTAGAGGGTGTAGGTCACCCTTTAAAAGTTTGAAGGTCACTGTTTGGGGGTATAGGGTGCAGCGGGGGCTATCCAGTCATCAACCCCACTGCTGCCTTCCCAGGAACAGAGCACAGTGCTGGGAGCCGCTCTCAAGATGAAGGTGACAGCAGCCTTTCTCACACAGGGAGAGGACCATTCAAGAGGGTCACCAAAAAAGGCCTGCAGAGCCATGGCTGGTGGTGTGGCTCTATCCCTCTATCCCACTGTCTGCGAGTGGGACCTCCACTGAGCTGCCCAAGGGCGGACCACACCACGGTCTAGGGAGGCAGCAAGGAAGGAGCAAGAAAGAAATGAAAAAAAGTTCAGCTTCAATGAATTTATTCAGAATTTTGCAACTAGGAAAAGTTAAATGTTATGGTTCACAGTGTATTTCAGTATATAAATTACACGTGGTGATGGAGAAGGAGGTTACCATATACTTCTCAGTGCTGATGGCTTTTGAAAGGTTTTAATCCAATCCTGATGGTGACAACACAAATGGTTCTGCGTAAAACTCTCCTTGCCCGAAATGTCATCCTCCCTGCCCCCTTTCAAAGTAATCTGACCAGTCCTTGCCACAGGCCCACCTGGGACCTGCACCTGCAGAAAGTGCCGTGTGAGGCGTCAGGATCAGGGCCACTCCGCCAGCCTGGTCTGTGGAAAGGGGCCATGGAGAATGGTGAGATCACACCCAGTCTCCTGACAGTTGCAATGTGCAAAGGCATGCATTCCTGGGCGAGCCCTTGCCAGGGTCAGGCCTGGCCCGGCAGGAAAGCCGCTCCAGTGGTGGGAAGTTCACCAAGGTGAGGGATCCTGGTTGCAGAGCTTTCTTCTTCATGAACTCATCAACCTTCTAGGAGTTCTGTATTCTTCATATAAGTGACAATAACAACAACTGTTTTTGTACCTTTGAAACCAGACTATTATGAGGGAAAAGGCACAAATTATGAGAAGAGACCCAAGCCCGTTTGAAGACAGGGCATATATACACAACTACAGATGACAGATGAGGCAAACACTTTTATTTCTTATCCCATGGCATGTGCTTATTTGAACCCTTACACAATACCAACTTTGGCCCTGGCAACAGACAACGGCACCCGGATCCACCCAGCACTGCGGTGTCTTACAGGTATCGTATCTCTAACGCACACTACTTATGCACGCAATCATACTCAGTAAATATCTCTTGACTCAAGAGACCAAGAAATACTAACAAAAGAAGAGTGAAAAATTTATGAAGATATGGGAAAAAACAGTTGGAAAAAATAAGTGGCCTGAAAGAAATGGAAATGAGACTCTGTTCTGAAGGGGTGCTTTTATCCACCCCCATTAACTGCTGCTAATCAGGAAAGCAAGGTCTGACAAGCTGTCTGGAAAACAGTCATGCAGGTCCCCTCCGGAAAATTGCAGAGCTTCATAAACGTCTTAATTATTTTGATCCATGTATACAACCAGACATTTCAAGTAAACCCATTTTTCTTTGGAGACTGAGTTAACCTAACTGTGGATGCTGAGGAAATGAGCAAGCTAAATCCCCACTTAAATGTTTACTGTCAGACACATAGAGCTTTTTCTCTTCTTTTGTACCGGTCAGTGGAGATGCAATGAGCCATCGTTTCAGAGGAGTCATTATAACAACAGAATTCCTTTCTCTAAGCAAGAAATGGAGAATAAGTAAGAATGGCAAAATGTATTACAAAATACGAAACATTTTAATTTGATACAATCAATTGTGTTCCTACAAAACATCTTTACAGTCTTCCTGGCCCAGAAGAAGGAGTACTTATTCAAGCTGTTTCTGGAGCAACAGTAATTATTCCCATTATTCTGTCTTGGTGGGGGCAGCGGGACACTCACGTACTTTAAAATCTTCTTTGGAGGAGACAGGACTATCCCACACTGAGAAGGAAATTGAGTTAGATGTCAGATTCAGCCTGGCCTCCAGCCTCCGCTTCCCTTTCTTCCCCCCAGACGAAGGATGGCTCAGCAGGCCCTCAATTTAGCCCCAGAGGGGATGGAGCAGCAACTGCCCCACCTGGCATTAGAGACTCTTCCCCTGCCGGCAGGCTGCCCCTCCATTCTGACGTGACGCCAGTGGAAGTAACCACATCTCTGCCCTGACCCTGCCAGGTTCCCTCTAGGACTGCAGCCTGGCCTGGCACTTTTGGGTCCACCCAGCCTGCTGGGCAAAAGCTTCTAGCGGTCCGTCAGACTTGGGACAGGGACCCTGCTCCCTAGGGACACACGTCCCTGTTTCCACACTCTACCCAATCCAGTCACTGCCCACTCTGTCTCCTCTGCCCCAGTCTCCGCCTACCTGGGGCCATCTGGGGAGCTGGGGGGCTGGGGCGCTGGGGCGCTGGGGAGCTGGGGGACTGGGGAGCTGGGGGGCTGGGGAGCTGGGGGGCTGGGGAGCTGGGGGACTGGGGACCTGGGAAGCTGGGAAGCTGGGGAGCTAACCCCATGCTGCCTGCCAGGCTGGACTCCCTCTCTCTCCCCTGGCAGTTGGGTTTGTCTCCCCAAAGCCTGTGTCTTTGCGCTGGGTGGCAGACCCATCTGCAAAAGGCAAGTGTCATTAACCATAATAGACACTGTGGTCAGCCAGACAAATAATCCCCTCCTACCTCCTACTGTCTCGGGACTGGCCCTCAGAGGGCTTCAGAAAAGTCTTCAGAAGTTCAAGTCCAGCTTCATACAGGGAACAATAAGAATCTGGGTGTGGAAGGGAGAATAACGTTCCCCCAAAAACATCCACATCCTAATCCCCAGAACCTGTGAACACACTACCTTACAGTGCCAAAGGGACTCTGCAGCTGTGATACATTAAGGGCATTGAGCTGAAATGCCCGGGTCATCCAGGTGGGCCCAGGGCAATCCCACGGGTTCTTAAAAGCAGAAAGCCCTTCCTGGCTGCAGACAGAGGGGCGTGTGATGATGGAAGGAAGGCACGGAGCCTCGCTGGCTTTGAGGATGGAGGAAGGGGGCTGCAAGATAGCTCCAGAAGCTGAAAAAGGCAAGGAAAGAGAATTTCCCCTACAGCTGCCAGAAGGAACACAGCCCTGCTGACACCCTGATTGTAGCCCAGGGAGAGCAGGATTAGACTAGACTTCTGATATACAGACTGTAAGATAATCAATCTGTGTTGTTTCAAGCCACCCAATTTGTAACAATTCATTACAGCAGCAGAAGAAAACTAATTCTGGGGGAAGAGAGAACGGGAAGTAAGGAGAATGACTCTCCATTTATTTCCAAATTTAAGTCTCCCCCTTTACGCTTGACTGGGGCTCCCATTCAGGGAAGCCTGAGATCTTTCTTGACAATGCCAACTACGGTCCACAAACCCACACAACCTTACAAAATCAACAATTTCACATAAGACTCAAGAATAATCTTTATCTCAGGTTCAAGGGGATGACACTGTCCTGGTAGATCATTCCTTGTCTCACCATCTGAAGCCAAGAGGCAGAGAACTTAGATAGAAATAAGTGGAACTCTACTTCATTGCCACTTCAACTTCTAAATTAAAAAATAGAATGTTAGTAGTTTCCTAGCTCAATAAAGGCATACAGCTTAAAAGCAATACTTCCTACCTTTATTTTTTTGAGCCAAAGAAGAAATATAGTTTCTATATAAAACACTGTTAATCCTAAGTGGTAATTTTATGATGGGAAGAGTGGCCTTCTCCAACATTCAGTATTTAGCTACCTTTAAGCAGACAAGAGCATACCTCTTGGAATATCTGTGTAAAATATGCTTATAGCTAATGGAATAAGAAAACAAACACAAACTAGGTGTGTTTCCTAAATAGAGCCATCATCACCATTTGACTGTGTATGTTAGGGCCATGCTGAAATTTAATTTGAATGGGTTTCAATCTTAAAGAGAGGCAGGAAAATCTGTACCAAGTTTGTAAGTGTGAGATAATTTAAGTAAAGAATTCTTCTTCCTGCTCAAAAAGACACATAGACCATATATAGCCGCAGAATTTAACTTGACTTTGGATTTTATGTTCAAAAATGCCCTTATCTGCCATCAAGAATGTGAGTATGGGAAACTCATGGCATTAAAAGACCCCAAAATAGGAGCATTCAAGATGATAAATTGCTTTGATTATATAAATCTGAGGCTTGCTGGAAAGATCAGCTTGCTAGGAGTCATTACTTGCCTAGCTATCCCCTTGTGGGACAGCAAGGCTCTGCAGACCACAAGGCCACCATAGGCTATTTCTGGAAAGGCCTTGGTGTGTCAACAGCATGACAGGCAGGTGAAACAGGCCCCTGGCCTTCTCACTAACCCAGAGAGGGGTGAACATCCTGGTACATGACAGTGTCAAAAAGATGTCCCTAAGAGAGCTGTGTTTCTATGTCTAGAGGGAGACAGGGAGGTCTACTCTAATGGTATGTTAGCTCCAGCTGTAAAGGGGCAAGGACGTAAAGGCAAAAACAGACCTATATCAACAGGACTGCTATACACTAAGATCTTAGGGAACAGAGACTCTCATCTGTTGCTCTTAATAAATTATGAGAAAAATAGAAAGGCCTCAAGTACTGATTTTATACAGTTTTGCACAGATTTAGTTTCCCAATAGGTGTATGATTCTATCACTATAAATGTAACAGACACAGTATAGTAAGAAACTTGGGATTTTTTTTTTTTTTTTTTTTTTTTTTTTTTTACAGAGTCTCGCTTTGTCACCAGGCTGGAGTGCAGTGGCGTAATCTCGGCTCACTGAAACCTCCACCTCCTTGGTTCAAGTGATTCCCCTGCCTCAGCCTCCCAAGTATCTGGGACTACAGGCACGTGCCACCATGTCCGGCTAATTTTTTGTATTTTAGTAGAGACGGGGTTTCACTATGTTGGCCAGGATGGTCTCAATCTTCTGACCTCGTGATCTGCCGGCCTCAGCCTCCCAAAGTGCTGGGATTACAGGCATGAGCTACCACATCCAGTGGAACTTGGGATTTTTAAGGCCAGAGTGAAGGAATAATAGAGACAGAGAGGCTAGGTGTGGTGGTTCACACCTGTAATCCCAGCACTTTGGGAGGCCGAGGTGGGAGGATCACTTGAGCTCAGGAATTCGAGACCAGCCTGGGCAACATAGTGAGACCCCATCTCTACTAAAAAAAAAAAAAATTAGCTAGGTGTGGTGGTATGTGCCTGTAGTTCCAGCTACTCCAGAGGCTGAGGTGGGAGGATTGCTTGAGCCCAGCATGTCACGATCGTGGTAAGCTATGATCATGTTACTACATTCTAGCCTTGGTAACAGAGCAAGACCCTATCTCAAAAAAATAAACAAATAAAAATAAAAATAGAGACAGGGAGTGAGGAAGAAAGCTGGCAACACCATCCAGGCATGGGGTGGTGAGAGCCTAAACTGTCAGTACTCACTACTTTCCCACCAGGGCACATGAGATGAAGGGTGGCTTCTGCCAAGCAAGTGCTGGGACTGGGCAAAATCATAGGTGCATGAATTGGCTGCAACCCCTGTCTCTCCTGCTCAAGGAAGCACTCTGGAATGGAAGGGAGTGGGAAGAGCTGACCCTGGATTTACCATTTTTTAAAAAATTTTCAAACTTCAGCACTGTAACTTTAGTGTTGTTAGTCATACATGAATCACTGCATGCCCCCAAACCAGTCCCAACATTTCATTTGAGATGTTGTGGTAGTTCAGTTTTCTAGTTACTGTGGCTGTATATTGAAGTGTCCCAAGATATAGTGGGTTAAAGCAACGATGATGTTATTTTGTTCATCACTGTACAATTTAGGCAGAGCTCAGCAGGAACTCTTCATATCTGCTCCATTTGGCTTTCACTGGGATGACTCAAAAAAGTGGGAGTGGGGTGGGGTCATGGAGGTGGGGGATTCAAATTATGTGAAGGTTCATTTACTCAGCTGGGGTTCCACTATCACCTCTGTTGCTATGTGGTCTAAACCCCTCTACACGGCCTCTGTATTACAGGGGTGTCCAGGGAGCTAGACTTCTTGTTAGGCAGCTCAGGGCTCCAAAGGTGCATGTCCCAAGTGAGAGAGAGAGAGAGAGAGGGGCAGGTGGAAACCTTGCCATGTTTTCTAACCTCGCCTTGGAAATCACATAGCATCATTTCTGCCACATTCTGTCCTTCATATGTGGGCTGGCCCATATTCCAGAAGAGAGGAATCAGACTCCACCTATTTATGGGAAAAGTGTCAAAGAATCTGTGAAATGATTGTGAACCAGAACCTCAAGTATAGACACAGAGAGGAAGAAAGCAGTTTAAGAGACACGGAAGGAAAGGAGGCGCAGAGCCTGATGGCTACCGGTAGGCGGGAAGGGTGGAAGTGAGAATGTTCCCAGGCCACAGTTCTGCAACCCAGAAAATGTTCTTTCCTGAGAGCGGTGGGGCCCTGAGACGCTCTATTGAGAAGAAACTGCAGGCCATTCAGCTTTCAATGACTTGCTTTCTGGAAATCAGAGGACACCTCGGCAGAGATCTCTACAGGCAAGAGGAAATGCCAGGTCGGGGGCAGGTGCTTTAAGCAGGGGACAGAGACACAGAGATGAAGGTCACATTTGAAAAGGCCAGAGCAACCACCATGACCATGCAAACTTGCTTAGGAAAGTAAGACAGGCCGGAGAAAGAGGAACAAAGTTAATTAAAAGCAAGCAAGAAAGAAGAGATACGTGATGCAGGGGAAAAGGAAATAACTAAAGGTAAGTGGGAGAGGAACATCCTAGAAGTTAAAGAAAAAGTTTCAAAGAAAGAAAAAGTAGTCACAGTATCTTATATCACGAGAGATGGTACACTTACGAGAGATCTTATGAGAGAAAGGGAAAAGTGAAAACTGAGAAAAATACCAGATTATGTCAAGGAAGTAGCCAAGAACACACATTTTAGAGGCTTATTTTATTTCTATGATCAGTATAAGAAGGGCAATCATTTATCAGCAAGTAGAAGTAACATCTCAAATAGACTCTGATATTTAGTGTTAAAAATAAGCTGTTGCCTTGTATTCATGAGCCATGCCTGAAAACCACCAAAAGATAGCAGACTTATAGAGCTCAAATTCCTTCCCAAGTTGGTTAGATCGCCATTCCTCCACTGATAAGATTATCTCAGGGCAAGTCACAGGCAAGGCCGTTGGCTACACCCTCCTCTATCAGCTGCCTTGCTGTGCCCCGCCTCATTCCCATGGCTCTCAACAGCATGGAAGTCAGCAGTTTTTAAAATCTAGTTTGAAGATGTACAGAAATGATTATACTGCTGTTTTTAAATGGTGCAGTAAAGTGTGCTTAAGTTGTTCTAAAACAGGCTGGGTGCGGTGGCTCACGTCTGTAATTCCAGCACTTTGAGAGGCCAAGGCAGGCGAATCACCTGAGGTCGGGAGTTCAAAACCAGCCTGACTAACATGGAGAAATCCTGTCTCTTCTAAAAATACAAAATTAGCTGGGTGTGATGGTGCATGCCTATCATCCCAGCTACTCGAGAGGCTGAGGCAGGAGAATTGCTTGAACTTGGGAGGCAGAGGTTGCAGTGAGCTGAGATGGTGCCATTCACTCCAGCCTGGACAACAGCAGCCTGGGTAACTCCATCTCAAAAAAATTTTGTTTAATTGTTATAAAATAAAAAAGTGCCATTGCAGTTGAAAGCAAGTCTACGTCCAAAGTCTCTAGAGGGGGACAGGGAGGTCTACCCTAATGGTATGTTAGCTCCAGCTATGAAGGGAAAAGGAGGTAAAGGCAAAAACAGAGCTAAATTAAAGATCATCTAACTTCTACAGATAGGAGGATTGGAGTCAAGGGGGATCAACCCCCCCCCACACACACACACACACACACATCTTTCTCTTCATTCTGGGTCCAGTTGTGGCAGAGGAAACAATTTTTTTCTCTCAGGTAAGCACCAAAGACTAGAAAGTCTACAAGAGCAGAGGCCTGGCTGGTTCAATCAGAAACCCTTGCTGTCAAGGCTTCCAAAGAAAGCTGGCTACACGAGAAGTCCCCACACACACATGGGGGACTGTACACACATTAGGTATGAGATCAGAGAAGAGCTTCAAAGCACAAAATATTATAAGGAATAAAGAAAAGAAAAAAATTAGCTTTCTTTTAAAATCAAGAAAAACTGGCATCAAATTAAGCTAGGAGATGAAGATCTGTGATAAAGTACCTCACTCATCATAAGGATATACATTTCTATAAACCATGCTCTTAATTGTATATGACTTCAATGATCAGTTGATAGCTAGGACTTAACATTGTAATAAATATTTTAATATCACATAAAAGCCAATGAATCCCATGCTAAATTCTCTCTCACTTATCCAGGCCTAAGCATTTGGGTCTAGATGTCATAGTCATTGGCAGGGCACATTTAAGAGGATCAAAATCTGTAAAACGGAGTCTTGCAGATTCTGCATTACATACAAAATGATGGCAAAGGCCAAGAATCAGTAAGAAGTCAAAGAAAGAAAGATTAAAAAGCATATAAGGAATAAACTGGGCATATTTACACAAATCAAATCCTACAGCAGTAAAAATGAATTACATATATATGCAACAACATAAATGAATCTGAGAAATACAGTATTAAGTTTTTAACAATCACAAGTTGAAAGTTGTGAGAGCAATCACTCCCACTCTAACAATGAGAACAAGCCAGATTAGCTACAAAAGCATAGTCCGAAAAAAAATCTGTCAGGGAGCTTAGAATGCAAAGAAGCCTAAATGTGTCAAGTCCTTCCCAAGAGAAAAAAGGCCAACAGCTGCTTCCTTCCCCAGCAAAGCAGCAGGAAGAACAGGAATCTACCATAAACAGGAGTGAGGAGAAATCAGCTAAATTTTTAACCCACATTAATGGCCATATGTGGACTGCCATATGAATTATAATTCCAAGGAGGCCTAGCCACCAGCCACTCTTTCTTTACCAAATGATCTTTACCAAAAACACAACAAAACTACACCAAAGGCTGGGGGTAGGTCAGGAGACTAGAGAGACATCTTCTCTGAAGCCTACAGGACCTAGCTTCAAGGTATGGTATCAAAGGGTCAGAACGTAAAAACTGAGAAAGTCACTCTGAGGCACTCCAGGCCTTCACTCAGACCGCTGCAGTAGCCCTCCAAAAGCTGCGGCACAGCAGCTGTGCAGAGACTTCTTGAGCTACAGAAACTTGGTGCAAGACTGAACACAAAGACAACTCCCCAGTGACCTAAAAAGCCAGCAGTCAGGCTGAAAAACAGAAATCTCCCACAGTTTGGTAAGCTGCTCCTAGGCTGTAAAGCATTTAAAAACCTCCAGAGTTTTTCCAGGGCTCAGATCTCAAGCCCTGCTAAGGGGGAAGTCCTGATTCTGCCCTCAAAACATTTGAAGCCAGTGATAAAATGAATCTAACTGAAACTTCCCCAAGGCCCAAACCTGTTTCCATTACAAACTAGATTCATTCACGCACACTAGTGGCCTGAAAAAAATAATTTAACTTACTATAGACTTTATAATTCTCTTACATACAATGTCTGGCATGCAATAAAAAAATTACAAGCCTGAAGGAAGAAAGAAAATATAACCCATAATCAAGAGAAGAAACAGTTCAAAGAAACAGATTCAGAAATGATGTAGATGTTGGAATTATTAAAGGATGATTAATAAACATGTTAAAGGATCTAGCAGAAAGTATTAACACAACCATGAACAGATGGAGGATTTCAGCAGAATAATGGAGACTCCTTAAAAACTATTTTTTAAGTGTAGAAGTGCTCAAAATAAAAAAAATAAGATATCAAAATTGACTTAACATAGAAATATTAAACTTGAAGACAATCTGACAGGAATTATCCAAACTAAAACACAAAGAGGAAAAGAAAATAATTGACAAAAACATGGAATAAAGTATCTAAAAAGTATGGGATTATATAAAATGATATCATATATAATTAAAGAAGTACTAAAGAATATTTGAAAAAAGAATGAAAAAATTTCCCAAACTGATGAAAGATATCAATCCACAGATCCAAGAAGTTCAGCAAACCCCAAGCGGGATAAATGTACAAAAAACCATACATAGGCATGTTATCATATTCCAACCACTGAAAAAAAAGATAAAGAGAAAATCAGCTGGAGAAATATCACACATGATATATGGGGAGAAATGCTAAAAAAAAAATAACAACTAAGTTCTCATCAGAAACAAGAGATCAGAAGACAACGGGCTAATATCATCAAAGGTCTGATAGGAAAAAGACTATCAACCTAGAATTCTATATCTAGTAAAAATATGCTCTTAAAATTAAGGCAAAAATAAACTTTTTCAGAAAAAGCAAAAATCAAGATAATTTGTCACCAGCAGACTTGCATATAAGAAATGCTGAAAGTACTTTAAGCCAAAGGAAAGTGATATAATTAGAATAAATGAAGAGTACCAGAAATGGTAAATACATGAGGATAAATATAAAAGTCCATTTAAAATTATCTCTATTTAATATATGTACATATGTATATATGTTTTATCTTATATATGTGTATATGTGTTTTAAAATATATTTATTTTACATAAATTTATTTTTCTTTTAAATACTACTGATTGTTTAAAAATAACAACATTTACTGGCTTTATAGCATATATGGATATAAAATACATGACAATGGGTACAAAGGGTGGAATGAGTAAGAGGAATTATAATGTTTTCTATTTCTTGCATTATTTGTGAATAATAATACTATTATTTGGAGATAGACTGTAATAGGTTAAAAATGCACATTGTAATCTCTTAAGCAACTAATAAAAATAGCACAAAGAAACGAGCCTAAAATTTTGTTAAAGATAAAATGAAATACTAAAAATATGCAATTCATCTAAAAGAAGTCAAAAGGTGGAAAAGAGAAACAAAATACACATTAGTTAAACAGAAAACAAATACCATGATGATAAACCCAATATTGGGACAAATGGCAAAATCTCAATGTGGACTGTTGTATCCATGTTAGATTTCCTAAAACTGATACCATTACTGTATTTATGTGGGAACATCCTTTTTCTTAAAAATTACATGCAGAAGTATTTGGATGTAAAGGAACATAATATCTGCAACTTACTCTTCAATGGTCTGAGGGGGAAACTGTTAATAGCAAGATTGAGGGAGAGAGGGAAAAAGAAATAGTTGCAGAAATATGTCAACAATTGATGAACCTGAATGGAGAGTATACAAAGTTCTTTAGTCTTGCAACCTTTCTGGAAGTTCGAAATCATTTCAAAATAAAAGTTATGCCATCTGCAGAATTACATGGATTCATGAACAGACTGCCTTAAATCCTATGCTGTGATGCTATCTTATGTTAAATCCATATAAAATCAATGTTAGCATTTTTTAAAAGACTACATATGGCATGATACCATATTTGTAAAGAAAAATAAACCAAACCAAATAACCTATTGTTTGGGAATACACACATTCAAAATCCCTGAGAGAAGACAAAGCAAGGTGCTGATAATTACCAAGCTCAGACTGTGACGACCTCAGGGAGGGGCGAGAAGATGGGACTGGGCCAAGACAGAGGACCGAGTAGACTCAAAGCATTGGTGTTGATGAGCTTCCTGGGTTGGGTGGTAGTTTCATGGCTGCTCTTTACAGTATTTTACTTCAAAACTTGCAAGTGTTACATATCATCTTCTGTATTAATCTCACATTACATTTTTTAAAAGATGGAAATTGGGGAAGTAGAAGATCATCCAGTTGATAAAAATAAGTTTGAAATGGAACCAACCGTCATATTTAGTGAAGAACTGAACAAAAGCATTAGGTTAGTCCCCAACTCTTATCTGAATCAACTGACATTTTATTAGATCCAAATTCCTGGATATAACTAATTAAGTATCTATTGATCACCACTGTTTTTCACTTTCCTAACAACCTCAGCTATAAAATAACAAATGCACTTCCTTGCAACATTTAATTTAAATTTTCTTGCTAAGACATAATAACTCTGCCATGAATAAATTATGTGCAACACTGTATTGAAAAAGAAAAAAAAATCCAGGATATGCAGATATGGCCCATTAAATAATTAACCATCATTATCTTATTATAGGAACCTAGAGGAGTCCTTTCTGCACAATTTAGTATCACTTCCCACTAGCTAAAAGGGAACACAATAAAACATGTGTAGTCAATAGTATCCTTAAGAGTTTTATTAGATAAATTCAAGTGTGCAAAGTGAAGAGCCTATAAAATGAGAAATTATTCTAGGTGCTTGTGGTTGTTAGGTAACATTCAAATATATCCCATAGTGCTTTATTTGCTTAAAGCATTTAGTTCAAAAATAAATACTAGAAAGAAGTCTTGGTTAGCCAAGAGAACACCCCAGTGTTATCACTAGTTTTCTAAATAAAAAAATAACTAAGAAAAGCTTTTCCTTCTGCTTTAATTAACACACTTGAATTCAGAAGAATTACATCAAATAACCAAAGTTTCTGAGGCAAATGTGTTCTACAAGACATTATTAATTATAAACTTTATTAATGTACAGAGCTTTACAAAACACAAAAACTAAAGCACAAGAAAGGTATTTTCCGAAGTGTTTCAATATTACCATTACCTCATTAAACAGCAGACATTTACTGGGAGCTTGCTATTATACACCAGGTACTATTCTAAGCCCTGGGAATACAGCAGTGAACAAGGCCAGTCCCTACCCTCAAGGAACTGACATGTGTTGATCATGTACACAGATGAATGAGTTAGTGCTTTCATGTCAATGGATCACAAGGTTTTGAAGTCACCTAAAGTTCTTGTGGAACCACAGTGGATTATAAATGTCCCTGGCTCCATGTACTATGTTCCTAGGAACTGTCCTGTGGTAAGGTCCTGAGGGTCATGTATTGTCTGTATCAACCCCATGGCGTTCTATGATGCACAGCATGGCCAGCACTTGGAAAAAACAGATGAGACCCTATGCAGATGTTTTCTGAGATGGAGAGGTTGATGCAGTTCTGCATGGTCAGGGTGTGGTAAGAAAATATGGGATCATTATATGTTATAAAGGCAGCACCCTCTACTAAAAAATAAAAGTTACCCATCTATAACAGAGACGTTCTTGGAAATGACACATTTATTTTCAGGGGAGAGCCCCAAGTTCCATCTTCAAAGCAAACATGATCCCAGTTCTACTGACTCCCCAATTATTCATCATTTGTTTCAGAGGAATTAGCTAAATGTAAAAAGAAGAAGGGAAGGAAGGAGGGAGGAACAGAGAGAAAGGTTTTTTAAACAAAACATCAATGGACTTCTAGTGATGAGAAATTTGAGAATGTCCCCACATTCTCAAGTGTCTGAGCCCCAGGAACACGTCCAAACTTGTCTGTGGTGACAGTGTAGAATGGTGAGACCCAGTCAAGCCCCAGATCTAAGCAGGCCTTCCTCACCTCATATGATGCTGCTGAAAACACAAACCTCACTCAGCCTCCTAGTTTGTTTCCTTCATTCTACCCCAGTAAGCAAGACTATGACAGTTTAATATTTCAGGACCAAAGACTTTTTATTTTAAAAATTACAACTATAAACAAAAGCAGGCTGTATGTGTGCATATGTCAGGGAGAAATTGTTAATGTTCACTGATCTTTTCAAATTCTACTTCTGGGAATGTGAGAATAACGACATTGCATAGACAGCCTTGATGAGACTCTTAATAGCTGCAAAGAGGGTGAGCTGTCTGGATAGCACTGCAGTCAACTCCCCACCTCCCCTAAACACAGCTATGAAATGCTGTCACTTTTCATCAGTACTCCACACGGTGCATAAAGACGCCAACAGACAAGAAGTCCCTCCTTGCTTGAGAAAGAGTACAGTATTGCATCTGGTTGCTTCTAGTAGCTTTCTGTACTGTCTTCACTGTTCTGGGATGGTGGCTTCAAATACAAAAATGAAATCCAGTCTGGATAAGGACAGATCCCCAGACATCCCTGAAGGACTCCCATTCTGAATGGGTAACAGCAAAGCCACAGCTTCACAGAGGCTCCTTGGACTCATACAAAGGAGCTTATTTTATTTTTATATTTTTAAATTTTTATTTAAAAACAGAGATGGGGTCTCACTATGTTGCCCAGGCTGGTCTTGAACTCTTGGGCTTAAGTAATCCTCCTGCCTCAGCCTCCCAATGTGCTAGGATTAAAGGCATGAACCACTGTGCCCAGCCAGGTCTTTACTTTAATAGCAGACTGCATAGTTCTGAGTTTTTCACAGTCACAGTTGCTTATTAACCTACATGTTCCCTTCCTCAAAATGCTCTCACAAAAGGGTAACCAGAGTCCTTGTGGGGGCTACTTCTAAGGTTTACTCTAACAATATGAACCATTTATTGAGCCCTTGCTAGGTACCAAACACTGGTACACAGCATACCGTATACCGTACCATATTTACTATACTGTATACTATGCAGAGTATACGTTTTCCATTTAATCTTCCCATCATTTAAAGGTAGATTATTATTAATCTCAGTTTACAGACTGGGAAAATAAGGCTTGAAAAAGACCAATCATTTGCCCAGGGTTATATTGCTAGTAATAAGCTTAGGGTCTGTCCTTCCAAAATCCATGCCTTTAACCAGTACTCTAGACTTGAACGAGGAGCAGCACAATTAGTCAGAAAGAGCACTGGCTTTGCAGCCAGAAGCCCTCCCACTAATTAGCTGTGCGACCCTAGGTGACTAACCTCACCAAGCCTCTGTCACTTCGTCTTAGATGTGGGAATAATCATTTCTACCCTGCCTTTCTCCAGGGGTTGAAGACTGTATCAACACCTGTTGCTGAGTTCTAGTAAGTTCATTTCTCTTGGATAAACTTTCTTGTCCATCTGTTCAAGGTCAGGAATGAGAGCTGGGATGAGAGAAGAATTGCAGACAAGGGAGGGCTAAAACTAAATGACTAAGTTATTCATTCTTCTTGTCACACATTTTATTTGCTTTTGTGTAACTGGCGAAACACAATTCTAATGTTTGACAATGAATTTTACTAACATTAGAAGCTATCTAGACATGATAGCCAGGTGTGGTGGCTCATGCCTATACTCAGCACTTTGGGAGGCCAAGGGAGGAGGATCACTTGAGCCCAGGAGTTTGAGACCAGCCTGTGCAACATAGTGAGACCCCTATGTCTCTACAAAAAATACAAAACTTGGCTGGGCGTGGTGGTGCACGCCTACAGTTCCAGTTACTAAGAAGACTGAGAAGAGAGAATCGTTTGAGCCTGGGAGGCCGAGGCTACAGTGAGCCATGATTGTGCCACTGCACTCCAGCCTGGACAACACAGTGAGACTCTGTCTCCAATAAAAAGCTATCTGGACATGATGGTCAGGTGCAGTGGCTCACACCTATAATCCCAGAACTTTGGGAGGCCAAGGCAGGAGGATCACTTGAGGCCAGAAGTTCAAGACCAGCCTGGGGAACATAGGCAGACTCCATCTCTATAAAAAATTAAAAATAAATTTTAAAAAAGCTATCTAGATATGAAATTAAACAATCAAAATAGGGGACCACATAGTATGTGTTCAATAAATAACTAGAGGAAGGCAGGAGAAGGGCAGGCCAGGGGTAGGCAGTACTGGCATTTCTTCTGGATCTCGCTTAGGGATTGGCCTGTTGGTATTTTCTTTCTCTGCATGGGGTTAACTTGTTCTTTGGTCTTTGGAAAATTAATTTGGTCAAATTGGTTATTTAACTTATGAATAAAGAACTTGAAAACAATGCAGTGACAAATATTCTCAGCTAAACCATAATATTCTATAGCTTGAACAGCCTCTGATTTTTCTGAACAGAGGCATCATACAAGGACGGGCCTCTTGCTTTCTTGAAATGTCAAATTGCCTAGTTGAAGCAACACCCATGGAGACCAAACACACACACATATACACGCATACACTCCCACAGAGCTGATATAAAAAAAGATGCTGCAAACAGTAGCTAATAAAATCCCAGCACACACATTTATTCCTACAGTCATCAGTTAACACAACACTGACGCAGAGAAAGATCCCTAACAACCTGCTAGTGAGGACTTTTGGGAACTCTTGAAAAAATACACGCAGAGATCAAGAAACGAAAATGAATTTATGATGGTTTGGTTAGAAGCTATGTTTGAATGAAGAAAATAAAAGATGTTAAGTAATAACTGGGGGAATCCCTACAGTGGGGATTTGGGTATATACAGAATATGAAATATTCATCATTCTCCATGGAGCACACTTGTGGCTGAAGCTCTGCAACAGAACCACAAAATTAACCCATTTTCTCCACAGTTAAAATCGCTAAAAAGAGCAAAAGTGCCGATTTTTTTGCTCAAGATTAAAAAAAAAAAAATTAGGAACACAGTGAATACTCTGCAACTAGAGGAGCACCTGTAACTAAATCCGTCATTAAAGAGATGGCATTTCTGTTAAACCACATGGCATCATGGCTCCAGTGCTGATGTTTATCCTAACACATAACATAAACTCATGGGGAACTTCTGTGCCCCTTCTTTCAGTTTCCAGGGTCTGTAAGGACAAGAGGCTGCTCTCAATGGGGACCCATGGGAGCAACAGCAGCATAAGTAGAGTGTGTCTCCCTGCCACTCTGAATGACTGTTCACACCCTTCCCCTCCCGTCCACAGGTCCCCCACTGACTCTACTTACTAGTGTCAAACAGATACAGAACCTAAACATCAAGGGGGGACCCGGGGAAGTGCACACACCATTGGAAATGGGGGAGAGGAGTTGTGTGTGAGAAGGACTGGGGAAGGGGAATTTGCTTAAATCTGACATCCTTCTCATTGCCTGGTCTAACTCAGTCCCGTTAAAACTGCTCATCAGAGCAGTGTCCAGATACAAAACGTTTCTCCTGAGAGTTAGAGGGCTTTGAGTGACAAGTATTACATTGTCAAGAGATCATTCATTTCCAATTGAGACAGCATTTGGAGGAGCAAAAGCCCGGCACAAAATTAGAGCCTATTAATCCTACTCAGAAACAAAAGTAAATAAATTCAAAAGGTTTTAATTAAGCCTACCCAACAGGAGGAGGCGGAGACTGAAGGAGTATCATGCCCAATAATAACCAGGATTTGGGAAGCCCAAAGAAGAACTCCCTATAAATATATTGCTTTTTTAAATTCTGGGGGGAAAAAAGTAACTCCACCTTTCATTGAACATAGGATACCAGAAATTACATAAGGAGTTGCAGTCCAAATGTTGCATGCAAAGAGAGCAATTGAAATTGATTGGAATGTGGTTTAACTGCTTTATCTAATCACTGTTAATAAATAAGACCTTTCATTAGCTGGCAGGAGGACAGTTGCTACTGCTCAATTTGATTTTCCTGAAAACGGTGTGAAGACTTGCATGCACTTTTTTTTCCCCCAGATATAATCCCTAAAGTCCAGACTCTTTCTGGAATCAGAAGTTGTCACGTAGTGTCATCCTCTTCCTTAACAGACCTAAGGTCTCCTTTCACGTGTTCCCAAATTGTTTGTTTTGGACACTTTTTATTGCAACCTTTTTGAAAGTGAAAAGTTTAGAAACCTCATGGCAAATAAGAAATTGTTAATCCAGAGTGAGCATGTAGGAGGCTGGAGAATCAAAGGATCTATCCAGGGCACACTAGGTAGCCAATACTTTGAAACCTGAAATAACCAAGATTCTTCAATTATTCGTCGAAGTTACATGGGAGATGTAGTCAACTGAGCTTAAGAAGATGCCCTATTATGTTGTCAGCAAGGGGGGGGGGAGTCAGTTCTAGGTATCCCTGACTTAGGAATCTATCGCACCCCACCTTCCCACAGCAGGCTACATCTGGGTTGATTTGCTGGGTTCCCAAACTCGATTGAGAGCGCCCCAGGGATAAAGGACCGGCGGCCCCACCTGCTGGGTCCCATCCTCACCTGGAGCAGGAAGGCCTGGCCCCCCTTCCAAGTGGACCCCTTCCCTCCCTCTTCCCGAAGCCCGGCCCAGAACGGCATTCTCTCTGGGGACCCAAAAGCAATCAGACATTTAAAAGCAAAAAGAGGGAGCCCGGGCTGGCATTATATAACAATTTACAGTAGATAAGGCTTCTAGAAAACGAAAGCAGCCCGAGGAGGGGAGGGGGACAGGGAACGCGAGGGGAGCGTAGCGTCGGGGGAGCGGCCGCAGCCACTTACTCGAAGGCGAAGAAGAGTCCGCTAGTGACCAGGATGAGGACGAGCGTCAGGTAGAAGACGCCCGTCTGCCGGGCCATCATGATCCTCCCGTTGCAGAAGAACTTGTTTCTTCCCGGGAACACCTCCCATTTCCTCCGGGCCGCGATTTTCTTCTTCTTGTGGGGCGACTCCATGGGGGAGGAGCTGTGGGTGCTGATCTGGCTGTACTCGCAGTCTTTCATGGGCCCGCCGCCGCCGGGAGGCATCCACGAGGGCAGCCGGCTGGGGGCGCACACCCCCAGGAGCCCCC
>NW_012116821.1:2833798-2874572 GCF_000951035.1 Colobus angolensis palliatus | reverse complement strand
TCCTCCTCCTCGCCCGCGAAGCCAGGGCACCGGCGCAGCGGGATTCCAGCCCCAGTCCCCTCGGGCGGGCGCCCTGGGCTGTGGAAGGCGCGGGGGGCTCCCCGTGGCATCGTCCGAGTAGGGATGGGGTTGGAAGCCCGCGGCCCCGCTGCGCCGTGTGCTCCTGGCCGACTTCAGTCAGTCTCGCGGCTTCTCCCGGGTTTATTCCCCGCATCAGCTGCCGCCTCGGGACACGCTCATTCCCACGGCCACCGGCAAGCCAGTCCGGGCGACTCCTCGGGAGCTGAGGAGCCGCGGCGCGGAGGTGACCCTCCCCGGCCTGCGCCCCCCTTCTTCCTCCTCCCCAGCTGGGCGCGTGGTCGCCTCGCCGGGGGACTCTGCTGATGCCCGAGGAATGGGGTGGGGTGCCGGGTGCCAGGATAGGGAGAGGCGGCCCGAGGCTGGCCTGACTCCGGGACCGGGCAGCGGGCGAGGGTCTCGGGGCCCGGCTCGGCCGGCTTCCGGGCCGAGAAGGGCAGACGAAGCGGTCGGGGTCCCCTCCGGCCCCGGCCTCCCTCCCGGAGTAGAAGCCCCTTGGAGACCAGGTTCTGGGTTGCTGCCGCCCAGCCTTTTCGGTCTCCACTTCTCCCCACGGACGTTCACAACTGCTCGCTTTATTTCTCCCTCCATTTCCCCGTGGAGCCCCCTCGGCAGCGGAGGGATCGCGTGCTTCCCCTCTCGCGCCCGCGCCTCCCTCCTTCCCACCCGACAGCCCAGGAGCAGCTGCGGGTGCGGCCCTGGGACTGCCGAAGCATGGGACGCCTGCTCGCTCGCGCCCTCCCGGGCTTTGCTGCGGGTCCGAGCCCCCGCAGAGGTGGGCATAGCCCGGGGCCGAAGAAAGCGAAGGCAGCTGGGCGGGGACGCTCGATTTTCCGAGCCCCACTTTCCTTTCACAGCCCACTGGGATGTGTAGTTCTTCCGCCCGCCGGCCGGCGCCGAGGAAAAGCACGACGCGGGGCCTTAGAAACTACAAGTCCCTGCATCCCCCGCGACAAGGGCAGGAGAGGCGTGGTGCCAGGCGTTCTGGGGCTGGGTGGTGGGAGATGGGAACCAACAAAGGGTGTTGTGGGGAACGGTGCCTTCTCTGTACTGGGCAGTTTGCACGTTACACATGTTCTTTGTCTAATCTTCACCGGAACCCGGCGAGGCATTATTGTATCCAACTTAGGGAAAGCTTAACTACTGGCCAAACATCACAAAGCTCCCAAGTAGTAGAGATGGCATCGAACTCAGAGCCCTAAGTATGTCCCTTACAAAGCGTGCCTCAGTGAGCAGTGTCGAAGGGGGATGAGATTGGCTTATCCAAGAGGGCCAGTTGGGAGGAGCTTCCTGTAGTAAGGAAAAAGTGATGGGAATAGCAATTAGAGTATGACACGAAATTACAAGGAGTTTTGAATAAAAATGAAATTTACAGGGGTCCATTCCAAAGCCGGTTAGAGTCTAAGGAGAATGGATCTTAAGCACATGGTAATAATTGGGTTTTAATTATTTTAGATATTGTATGAGAGACAAGCATATTACAGGGACAATTAAGTGCTTTGTGGCTGGACTATTTTTTAAAAACCAACTGGAAAGCTTCAGACTTTTCAAGTGAAAGCTCTCATATGCTTTCCTGTCCTTTAGCTAATGAGATCAACGGGGTATTATTCTTATTCTGTTTATTGCAAGCACCTTTTCTGTGGGTGTCCAATTAATATAATAGATCCATTGATTTGATGGCATTAAAAAAGACTCCCACTCTTATTATCAATGAAACCGAATTTTTCAGGCATTATGGTTATGCTTTTAAAAAGTTCTTCCTTGTCTGTTACAAATGTGTATTAAAGTATCTGCCAGTGAAATAATATAAAGATTGAAATGTGCTTTAAAGCACACCAGCCCATCCACTCCCCTCCCACCCACCCAGCCCTAGACATAGAGGGGTAAATGAAACAATTGGAAACTATTGAAAATAGTTGACCTCGGGTGAGGTATACTTATTTATTGCTGCAAATTGCCACAAACTTAGTGGCCTTAAAACAAGACAGATTTTTCTCACAGTTTTTGTGGATCAGGTGTCCAGGTACACTCAGTCCTCCAGTTAGGGTCTCACACCTGCCATCCAGGGGCTGGCCAGGCTGCGTTCACATTCACTGGAGAAGAACTGGCTTCCACTCTGACTCCAGGCACAGGCAGAATTCCTTTTCTTGCAGCAGTAGGACCGAGGGCCCTGGCTTCTTGCTGGCTGGAGACTGGAGACTGTCCTCAGCTCCAAGAGGGAACCTGCAATTCCTAGAGGTTACCTGGACTTCATTGTCACTTGGGCTTTCCGAGCACAGTCACTTATTTCATCAGGCCCGCAAGGAGAATCCCCAGAGTAAGTCTTCAGCAAGACAGAATTTTATATAACATAAAGCAATCCCACAGGGGCAACTTCAAATGTGAACATTCTGTTGGCCAGAAAGCATGTTTTGCACACACTCAAAGGGACAGGAGTACACAGGGCATGAACACTAAGGTGAGGGAGCACCCTGGAGTGTATCCACCACAGTGTACAAGAGGATCCATTATGCTATTCTTACCTACCACATCTACTCGTGGTTATGTTTGACATTTTCCATAATAAAAAGAAATGAATTAATTTTAAAATGTTACCTAAATTTTCCACAGCAAATAAGATATTGCTGATATGATTTCTAAATAAGCTGATACAATCGTCTGTAGTTGTCTTCCTGGGGATTACCTATTTCTTCCCACTCCATGTGTACTAAGACCTCTGCAGTTAATTCACTTATATGGGTTACTCTCACCTAAGCCCGTTCACTAGAACCCGGTGTGTGATAGCTACAGAATTCACCTCACCAACTACAGTTGATCTTGAACAATATGGGTTTGAACAGCATGGGTGCCCTTAGACACGGATTTTTTTCAACCAAATGCAGATGGAAAATACAGTATCCTTGGGATGAGAAATGCGAGTATTCAGAGGGCAAGGGCCAACTCTTCCTATATGCAGGTTCTGTGAAGCCTGTTTAGGGGCCTGAGTATGTGCAGATTCAGGTATACGCAGATGATTCTGGAACCAATCTCCTGAGGATACTGAGAGACGAGCGTAAAACCTACTGTATAAGGTATGGTAGAGTTTATTCATTTATTTTACAGTTATCTATTTCAGGGCCTAAATTGTGCTAAGTAGAGTTTTAGCAGCAGTGATGTAAAAAGATCCAAGATAGAAGCTTATATTTGGGGACTGGGGGAGAGGTGGAGAGAATAAACAAATAAATGACTAATAAGACAATTTCAGAAAGTAATTATAAGAACAAAAAAACAAAGCAGGGTTATGGGATGGAGAGACTGGGGTCGGGCAGAGAATTGAATGATGAGAAGCAGCAAGTACCAAGTCCTCAAGGCAGAATAACCTGGAAAATTCTAGAGGTACAAAGAAAAACCAGTCTAGCTGGAGTGGAGCGAGGGCCAGGGAGAGAGGGAAAAAGGAACATGATCAAGGAAGCATCTGAAATTGATTCTGTATGCACCAGCATCAATTCTGTATGCCTCACTCTGTGCCCACCATCGGTGTAAGTGTTGAGGGGTCTGAAAAAAGAATCACCATCTTTGCCCTCCAAGAATGTATAGATTCCAAACTTTAATGCTAGAGGGATGTCAGCGTATCTAGAATTAGAGATCAAAACATTTATTTGGCATACAAGGACACTGAAAAGTCAAAAGACCTGCTAAAAATTCCTTGAGCATGCCTCGCCAATAAGAAATAATCCGAAAATGAGTCTTGAATTGAAAGAGTGCATGATCGACTTTTGCTAAATCGAGTTTAACCTAATGCTGTCTCTTTACATATTTTAAGTTTGGGCTAAAGGTTTCTCTGTACACTGTGAACTGTAGCCTAAATGGAAGTGTAAACAGAGTGTGATCTACTCAGGTGTCAATTACTGGGTTTTGGCCACTCAAATGTGGCCAGCTGTTCAAACCATGTTCAAATAAGACAAACGCCGAGCTGCAACCATCTGGCTGTTTCCTTACCTCATTTCCGCTTTCTGTATGTCACTTTCTTTTTTCTGTCCATAAATTCTCTTCCACCACACAGCTGCACTGGAGTCTCTGAAGCTACCCTGGTTCAGGAGGCTGCCCAATTCATGAATCATTCTTTGCTCAATTAAACTATTTTAAATTGCATTCAGCTGAAGTTTTTCTTTAGCACTTTAACACTTTAGAAAATTGATAATGAATGTTTAGTGCCTGTCATATGCAGGGCAGTGTGATAAAGAAGGTAAATGTGGCAGAGAAACTACAGTCAAGGTTGGGAAACCAGATAGAGGCACATGAGAAATTCAGCGAGACAAGAAAACCATATTATAAAAATAATGATCTTTTCTCCAGAGTATTTTTGTATTAGTCAATCTCCTGGTCCTTTATACGTTTAGCTCATTAAATCCAGAGGACAACCTGATGAGGCAGGATTATTATCTTTATTTCACAGAGGAGGAAACTGAAGATCAGAGAAGTTAGGTGATTTGCCCAGGGTTTTGCAGCAAGTAAGTAATGGAGTCAAGATTTTAGGCCAGGTATGAATGTCTGACTCAAACTTTCCTATATCCCCCACTCAATGGAAAGAGCACGCAGTCTGATGAACCAACAACTGAGTGGAATAGAGAAAATCATCTTGATTTCAGAGCAAAGAGAAATCTCAGGCCCAGGCTGTAGCAAAGTGCAACTCTGACCTTGACAGTTTGGACAGGAAGAATATAAAAGGGTTAGTCTCTCAGGGAAATGGGATGGGTATAGAAAAGTAAATTATTGGGAAAGTACATGATGTTTCTAGCTGGAGTAGAACTGACAAGGATCCAAGCACAATTAGTTTATTTGGGAGGGGATTGCAGAAAACACAGCAGAAGAGAGAGGAAGTGAGAAACCAGTAAAGCATGTGCTATCGAGCAAGCTACCATGGTGGGCCACTGAAACTCAGACCCTTTAGGGCAGCGGTCCCCAACTCTTTTGGCACCAAGGACCAGTTTTCTGGAAGACAATTTTTCCACGAACCAGAGGGTGAGGGGATGGGGGCATGGTTTTGGGATGAGTCAAGTGCATTACATTGATTGTGAACTTTATTTCTATTATTATTATTACATTATAATATATAAAGAAATAATTATACAACTCACCATAAGGTAGAATCAGTGGGAGCCCTGAGCTGTTTTCCTGCAATTAGACGGCCCCATGTAGGAGTGATAGGAGGCAGTGACAGATCATGAGGCATTAGATTCTCATAACGAGTGTGCAACCTAAGTCCCTCACATGCTCAGTTCACAATAGGGTTCACACTCCTATGAGAATCTAATGCTGATCTGATAGGAGATGGAGCTCAGGCAGTAATGTGAGCGAAGGGGAGGGCTGTGAATACAGATGAAGCTTCGCTCACTTGTCCACTGCTCACCTCCTGCTGCGCAGCCCAGTTCCTAATAGGCGGTGGACCGGTGCTGGTCCATGGCTCTGGGGCTTGGGGATCCCTGCTCTAGGGGACTCTGGGAGGTCCAAGGTGTGCACCCTGCCAGAGTTATCCCAACTGAGGGGTAAAAAAGCTGAAGTTTATTCACCAATTCCCCATCTGTTTTTAGTCGAGACCTCCTTCTGGGAGCATTACTCTACTTTCTTTATATTTTCACCACCCTCCTCAGTTGTCACTGCCATTAGCACTTACAGCAACAAGCTGGCCCTCCCCAGTCTGTTAGTATCTTTGATTCTAGTGGGTCTCTCCCTGTCCTCATCGAGTCAGTGGTGGATTCACTGACAATAGGGGTTATGTTATTCACAAAGCTAGAGCGTTGTTCTTTACATCTCAGCAGCTCAAAGCATTCCACAAACCCATCTCATTAGTTCTCAGCATACTTTCAAGAAGCCAAGAGGAAGTATAGCCTTATCCACTGTGAAAAGGGAAGACATTCAGATTCCAGGACAGGACATGATTTGTATACCTTTCAGGGCCAAAAATGAATGTGACGTTCACTTAGTCAAGGTACATACAGTTCAAAAGGTCACAGTCCTAGGAGAACTCCAAAATCTCCAGAAGGGATGTCATCAGAGAGTTCTAGGATGGCTGGAAGTAACTGCTGAAGCTTCCATACCAAACAAGATTCTTCAGAAAATCAGACACAATTTCTTCCAACCCAGAGAGTCAGCTCACACTTGAGCATGTGCTCAGCACAGCTGGGAACATCTTGTGTTGAAACATGTAAAGTGCTTAAAATATAATAATAAACTCAGCACTATAAGAAAATATTAGTTTAAAGCAGAAAAACTTTAATTCAAAACTGTTTTTTTCAAGACAGAGTTTTGCTCTTGTTGACCAGGCTGGAGTGAAATGGCTGGGATTACATTAGCCACCATGCCCGGCTAATTTTATATTTTTAGTAGAGAGGGGATTTCTCCATGTTAGTCACGCTGGTCTTGAACTCCCGACCTGAGGTGATTCGCCCTCCTCGGCCTCCCAAAGTGCTGGGATTATAGGCGTGAGCCACTGTGCCTCGCCTCAAAACTTTCTTTTTTTTTTTCTTTTCTCTTTTTTTCTTTGAGATGGAGTTGCCCATGCTGGAGTGCAGTGGCACAATCTTGGCTCACTGCAAGCTCTGCCTCCCAGGTTCACACCACTCTCCTGCCTCAGCCTCCCGAGTAGCTGGGACTACAGGTGCCCGCCACCTCGCCTGGCTAATTTTTTTTTTTTTTTGTATTTTTAGTAGAGATGGGGTTTCGCCGTGTTAGCCAGGATGGTCTCGACCTCCTGACCTCGTGATCCGCCTACCTCGGCCTCCCAAAGTGCTGGGATTATAGGAGTGAGCCACTGCGCCCGGCCTCAAAATTTTCTTATAGTTGTTCCCTGAGTGACTTTTTCTTGCCTTTTTAACACAAAAATATTACTTTTTAGTACGTTTATAAAAATAATACCTGTGCATTGAAAAAAATTATACTACACAAAAATATGAAGAATGTAAAAGTTCAAATTTCCATCACCTTGGAATAACAATCATTAATGATTTATTGACCATCTTTGTATAATTCATTTTATGCATACATACACACTTACACATATATCCATATCAAGTAACAAAAATGGAATCATATCATACTTGCTACTTTCATCCTGTGTGCTTTTTAAAAAACAAAGTTGTAGTATTTTTCTCTTAATTTCCCATCCCCACCCTTCCCTCGGGTAGCCAATGTTAATAACATGTTGTATAGCCTTCTCCAGGCTCATATAATTACAGGCAAACCTATACACACACATACACGCAGCCCATATTACAGTTTCTTCAATTGTCTATTAATAATGTCCTGTATGGTTAATTTTTCCCAATTTAGAATCCAGTCCATCACACTTAGTTGTTAAACCTTTTATATCTCCTTTCACATGGGACAGTCCTACCTCCTTTCTTTGAGCTTCTTGATCTTGACATTTTGGAAGAGTGGAAGCCTTTATTTTGTAGAATGTCTCTCGATTGGGTTTGTCTGATGTTTGTTCACAATTAAATTCAGGAGAAGGCATACACCAGGTTTCAGCTGTCCAACACAGGCGTGATGGCCTCCCTGAGGCCAAGACACTACCTTGGGGCTGCATTGTTAAAACTGCAAGACACCTGCTCCAGCCTGGCCAGCTCTTCTGGGCCTCAGCTCCTCACACAATGATGAGAGCACTTTTGAAGAATCATGCCCGTGCTGTTTCCAGCTGCTGGTGCTGCTGAAGTCTAGAGAATGTGCCTCCAGCCCAGGCCGAAATTGACCCAGAATACAGACATTTTTTAATTGAGAAGCAAAATAGGATGCAC
The DNA here is from genome assembly GCF_000951035.1 of Colobus angolensis palliatus. Classification (NCBI taxonomy): domain Eukaryota; kingdom Metazoa; phylum Chordata; class Mammalia; order Primates; family Cercopithecidae; genus Colobus; species Colobus angolensis. The sequence continues at coordinate 2,866,722 of NW_012116821.1, read as the reverse complement.
TCCATTTTAAAGAAGCAGAAATTATGAAGAGATACAATGTCACCAAAGCAATTTTGTTTATTAATTGTAAAATGTACCACAGAACAGTAAACATGATGGCAGAAGGAGAAGCTTCCTTGAGCAATGAGAAACAATTTTACTATCCTAGATCAAGCCCAGCAGGGAAAACACTGTAGGGTGAGCCTCTGAGTTCTGCAGGTCTAGCTCCAAAGGCCAGAGCCCAGTACTGATTTCCCTAACACCTACATCTGGACACTCAGCAGTTATTTACTCTTCAAAGGACATGAGTAAAACAAAGAAATCCTCCTCTCTACTAGCAATGTTACTTAATCAGAAAGAATCCAAATTGGGTTTCAAAAGTTTCTAGTCTTCTTTGTAAAGAATGGATTTTGAGAAATGTCTATTGCAATTTCTAAACTAAAGCTAGTTAAAAACCTATTCGTTTCACGTTTACTTATTTTCCAAATACATGGAAACCAGATCCAAGCACAAACTTTTCTGGGCATCTTGTGTGTGTGTGTGTGTGTGTGTGTGTGTGTGTGTGTGTGTGTGTGTGTTTGTGTTTAAGAGAGATGGTCTCACTCTGTTGCTCATGCTGGAGTGCAGTGGCATTATCATAACTCACTGTAACCTCTAACTCCAGGGCTTGAGCGATCTCCAACCTCAGCCTCCCGAGTAGCTGGGACTACAGGTGCACGCCACCACATCCAGCTAATTGCTATTATTTTTTGTAGAGATAGGGGTCTCACTATGTTGACCAGGCTGTTCTCAAACTCCTGGCATCAAGTGATTCTTTCATCTTGGCATCTTTGTTGGCATTTCTGTGGAATAAAAACCTCATTGGAATGAATAACTGAAACCACCTACCTCAAAGGTTGTTTGTGAGATTAAAAAATATATATATATATGAAAGTGCCTTGTAAATAGTCAATTCATATGCAGGTGTTAAATGGATTATGATTTTCCTTTTTCTCACTTAGCAATTTTCACTATTTAATACTGTTTTCTTCCTAAAAGTAATTGAGATGTTTATGGGAGTGTCTAATTACTCACAAGGATTTCTTTAGGAGGTCAATAGCCTGATTGCTACATTCAGGGGAAAAAAATGTGTGTGTCTTTGTTCTCCTACGAACATCTGGATAACTTTACATTAAGAAAATCTGAAGATTATTTCAATTTGTGTGTAAAAATGTTAAGATTATTCCTGATTATAGATAATTCAATAAGATAAAGAGTACAAATACATTTTCTAAAACTTCTCATTTTTATAACTTTCTGTTGTTCCTGTAATATTTCACCTTAAGAGACATTTTAATTTATTCTAATACAGACTCATTTCTGGGTTTAAAATTATTTCAAAACATAAATAACTTATACTTTATCTTACATCTTTTCTGGGATGACGCAGATATACTTTTTTTCCTAATAAGCTAGGATTTTTCTCCACCTTTTTATTTAGCTCATTTGGATGCCTTGGGGACAGAAATCAGGTTATGCATTTTTGATAGGAGGACCAATGCAGTAATGCTGTGTCTTCCTCAGTACCATATCAAAAGGCACACGATGCTGGTTGTCCCAATATTAATGATGTTCGTTTTGATCATTAGGGTAAGGTAGCTCCACCAGGTTTTTCCAATATAAAGTTTCGTTTTTCCATTGTAATTAACAATTACAAAGACAGTGACTGGGTGCAGTGGCTTATGCCTGTAATCCCAGCATTTTAGAAGGCTGAGGTGGGCGGGTCACTTGAGCTCAGGAGTTTGAGACCAGCCTGGGCAACAAGGCAAAACCTTGTATCTACAAAAAAATAGAAATATTAGGCAGGCATGGTGGCACATGCCTGTAGTCCCAGCTACTCAGGAGGCTTAGCGGGGAAGATGCTTGAGCCCAGCAGGCAGAGGTTGCAGTGAGCTGTGATCACACCACTGCACTCCAGCCTGGGCGACAGAGCAAGACACCATCTCAGAATAATAATAATATTTACAAAGACAGAAATTGTGTAAATATCTTGTTCTTCATCAAACTTTCACCCTATAATTTCTAATTTTTTCCCTTCCTTCCTTCTTCCTTCCCTTCGTTTCCCCCTTTCCCCCTCTCCCTCCCTCTTTTCTTCTCTCCTTCTCTCTTTCTTGGCATTTTACGGTAAGGAAGCACTTTCCCTTCTCCCCATTTATGTACCATCCATGCAATACAAACTGGTGTATTTATATCAGCATGGCCTTCCAGATACTTATTTTATTCAATGGGTTATAATCTATTCTTATTGATAGTTATTTTGATACTCAAATTATTCTAGAGTTGGCTAGAATGAGCCCCTTAAGCTAACCCCTATCTAATTTTTTTTTTCTTTTATTTTTTTGAGATGGAGTCTCACTCTGTCACCCAGGCTGGAGTGCAGTGGGGAGATCTCAGCTCACTGCAACCTCTACCTCCCAGGTTCAAGTGATTCTTGTGCCGAGTAGCTGGGACTACAGGCACCGACCACCATGACTGGCTAATTTTTGTATTTTTAGTAGAGACAGGGCTTTACCATGGTGGCCAGTTTGCTCTCAAACTCCTGACCTCAGGTGATCCGCCCACCTCGGCCTCCCAAAGCGCTGGGATTACAGGTGTGAGCCACTGCACCCGGCTGCCCCTATTGAATTTGACATTCATTGAATGGTTGCCTCTCTTCTATCTGATTCAGTCACATATTCCAGCCTCACCACATACTTTGTCTTTCTAGTCCTGTAATCTGTCATTTCTCCAAGGGGCCCTAAGTTCCTTTTAGTGGAAAATACGTACGTGTTTGTTCATCTCTGTTTCTATCTTTAAAAAAATGTAGAAACACATATGTGTAGACGTTTACTTTCTTCAATGTTAAAACACTGTGTGTTCAAGCTGATAACCTGTAATTCCAATTTAAAACTGCATCTATATTCCATGCTTCCCAATTTTCACATCTGTAGCTTCTTCCTCCCATGATCCTCAATACATTTACTCATATCTTCAAGCCTAGAACACAAAAAGGTTTCAGAATTGCTAGTCCATGCCACCACAACAAAAAAGCAGACCAGCAAATAGCATTAAATACTTATTTTCCAGTTCTTCCTTTTTTTATGTTGAACAATGAAAAAAGTAAAGTAGTAGACATCTGTTGAGGTTTCTGTTGTTATGGTTTCTTTCTAATTTCATCTCGAGGTCTCTCGAGAGTGATGCAGGGCAGGCAAGCCCCAAAGTGGAGCATGGCCAGCTGGGTTCTTGCCTTTGCCCGGGAAAGAATTCAAGGACCAGCCAGAGGTAGAAGGAAACAGCTTTATTGAAGCAGCAGGGTTGCAGCTCTGCAATGGCTCCTGCAGTGCCACCCCAAAGGCAGAGAGCAACAGCTCTGGGCAGGTCTGCAATCATATTTATACCCACTTTTAATTACATGCAGATTAACGGGTGGTCTATGCAGACATTTCTAGGGAAGGAGCAGCAACTTTTGGGTCATTATGTCATTGCCATAAAAAGGGGCGGTAGCACCCAGATGTTGCCATGACAATGGTAAAGTGACATGGCACACCGGCAGGTATGTCTGATTGAAAGCTGATTTTGCTCCCTCTTTTATGTATTTATTTATTTATGAGATAGAGTCTCGCTCTGTCACCCCAGGCTGGAGTGCAGTGGCACAATCTTGGCTCACTGCAACCTCCGCCTCCCGGGTTTAAGCAATTCTCCTGCCTCAGCCTCTGGAGTAGCTGGGATTACAGGCGCCCGCCACCACGCCCGGCTAATTTTTGTACTTTTATTAGAGACAGGGTTCTGCCATGTTGGCCAGGCTGGTCTCGAACTTCTGACCTCAGGTGATCCACCTCCCAAAGTGCTGGGATTACAGGCATGAGACAATGCACCTGGCTGTCTCCTGCTTTTAGCTAGTCCTCAGTCTGGTTTGGTGTCTCAGCCCCACCTCTACAACCAAGTCCCGCCTCAAGAGTGCACATAGGGCAAGATAATCCCTCTCTAGGAAACCTCTAACTGAGGGAAAAGTTAGGTTCCTGTGTATCAGTCAGGTGAGATATGATGAGGACATAAAACCAAAATGCATGAAACCAAAGAAACGTATTACTCACAGGTCCTAGAGAGGTTAAGGGTGCCTGCAGGAGGCCGATGGGGAGTCTGGAGGCTTCGAGGAGTTCACCCAGTGGGCGGGTCAGGGGTCGGGAGGGACTTCTGAGACTATATCTTCATTAAGGTCCGTGGGCACTATCTCCTAGGTGTGTGGACTGGATAGTTTAAGGAAAATACAGATTGGAGAACTTGCTTACATGACTCTGGAATTGATGATTCGGTTTTACAATGGTGGCGGCTGTGGGGTATATGGGGTTTTGAGTTAGTGGGATGAAAAGCAAGTGGGCTACAGCAAAAACAACCAGGCATGGCGGGGAAATTTTAACTAGGGCAAAGGTGATGGGCTATGACTTGGTTGTAAATTAAGTTGGGCCTAAAAATGGATGCCAAGGCAGCAACTATATTAAAGAAATTTATGACGACATCCTTGCATATTCCCAGTCTTAGGGCGAAAACATCAGATATTTTATCATTAACTATAATGTTACCTTTCAGTTCTCTCTAGATGCCCTTTATCAGGTTGAGAAAATTTTCTTCTATTTCTGGTTTGCTGAGAGTTTTTATATGTTGGGGTGTTGAATTTTGTCATAAGTTCTTTCTGCAGTTATTGACATACTTTTCTCCTTTATTTTACTAATATGATAGATTACATTGCTTAATAATTGGATGCTAAAAAAAACCTTTAGGGCCAGACGTGGTGGCTCACACCTGTAATCTCAGCACTTCAGGAGGTCGAGGCTGGTGGATCACTTGAAGTCAGGTGTTCGAGACCAGCCTGGCCAACATGGTGAAACCCCGTCTCAACTAAAAATACAAAAATTAGCCAAGCGTGGTGGTGCGTGCCTGTAATCCCAGCCACTCAGGGGGCTAAGACAGGAGAATTGCTTGAACCCAGGAGGCAGAGGTTGCAGTGAGCAGAAATCATGCCACTGCACTCCAGCCTGGTGACAGAGAGAGACTCTCTCAAAAAAATAAATAAATAAACCTTTACATTTCTGAGAAAATCCTCACTTGATCAACATATATTGTCCTTTTCATATATTGCTGGATTTGAATTGCTAACAGTGTATGAAAAAGAATTACATTTGCATTCATGAAGGTAACTGGTTAATGATATCTTTTTTCTTTTTATTGTCATGTCTTTGTCAGGTATTGGCTTCAGGATTCTTCTGCCTCATGACACGGGATGGAAATTGTTCCCTCATCTATGTTTTTGAAATGGTTTTTGTAAAATTAATATTTCTTTCTTAAGTGGTTGGTAACGTTCACCAGTCAATTCATTTGCTTCTGGAATTCTGTTTGAGAAGAGGCTGATGATAGAAAATTCAATTTATTTAAAAGATACAGAGTTATTCTTGTTTTCTCTTTCATCTTGGATCTGTTTTGGTAAGCTATGTTTTTCAAGGAATTTTTCTATTTAAGTTGTTCATAGTCTGTTATTATCTACTTAATGTCTGAATGATCAATTTTTCTCAATCACTCTTGCTGGGGTTTATCCATTTCATTAATTTTTTTTCAGAAAAACAACTTTTTGCTTTGTTAGTGTAAGCTATTGTTTGTTTTCTATTTTATTTATACCTGCTTTTATCTTTTTTTTTTTTTTTTTTTTTGAGATGGAGTCTTGCTCATGGCCCAGGCTGGAGTGCAGTGTGGCGTGATCTCCGCTCACTGCAAGCTTCGCCTGCCAGGTTCACGCCATTCTCCTGTCTCAGCATCCCGAGTAGCTGGGACTACAGGCGCCCACCACCTCGCCCGGCTAATTTTTTGTATTTTTAGCAGAGACGGGGTTTCACCATGTTAGCCAGGATGGTCTCGATCTCCTGACCTCTTGATCCGCCTGCCTCAGCCTCCCAAAGTGCTGGGATTATAGGCAAGCCACCACGCCCGGCCTATACCCGCTTTTATCTTTATAAATACTTCCCGTCTATTTTCTTTGGGTTTAATTTGCTCATCTTATTCTAGATTCTTAAGATAAAAACTTAGATTAATTTTAAACTTTTTTTTCTTTTCTAATACAAGTATTTAAAACTATAAATTTTCCTCTAAGGACCACCTTACCTGCATCCCACACATTTTCATATGTTGTATCTTTATTATCAGAGTTTAAAGTATTTTCTAATTTTCTTCTTAGATTTCTTCTTGTGATTTTTGCTTTTATCCATGGTTTATTTAGAATAACTAGTTGTTTAGATTCACGAAGTTAGTGAGGCCTAGTGGCAAGCCATGGAGAGCGCTCTCCCCACCGCCAGCTTCCTATACTGGGCTGGCACGGGCACTGCGGCCTACCTAGCCCTGCACATCTGCTACTCGCTCTTCACGGCCCTCTGGGTCTGGGGAGTGGGGCACAAGGCCCAGGGCTGGGAGAATGGGCAGTTGTCACAGGTAGTACTGATGGAATTGGAAAATCGTATGCAGAAGAGTTAGCAAAGTGTGGAGTTAGCAAAGCGTGGTTGTCCTTATCAGCAGATTCAGGATAAACTTGACCAGGTTTCCAGGAAAATCAAAGAAAAATTCAAAGTGGAGACAAGAACCATTGCTGTTGACTTTGCATCAGAAGATATTTATGATAAAATTAAAACAGGCTTGGCTGGTCTTGAAATTGGCGTCTTAGTGAACAATGTGGGAATGTCATATGAGTATCCCAAATACTTTTTGGACATTCCTGACTTGGACAATATGATCAAGAAAATGAAAATACTAATATTATTTCTGTTTGTAAGATGACACGATTGGTACCCCTGACACGATGGAAAGATCTAAAGTGGCGATTCTGAACCTCTCAGCTGGCAGAGGCATGTTCCCCGTCCCACTATTGACCATCTGTTCTGCAACCAAGACTTGTGTTGATTTCTTCTCTCAGTTCCTCCATGGGGAGTATAGGAGCAAGGGCATCTTTGTGCAGAGTGTCCTGCCATACTTCATAGCTACAAAACTGGCTGAAATCTGAAAGCCAACTTTGAATAAACCCTCTTCGGAGACATTTTGAATCTGCAATTAAAACAGTAGGCCTGCAATCCCAAACCAATGGATACCTGATCCATGCTCTTATGGGCTTGATAATCTCAATCCTTCCTTCTTGGATTTATTTTAAAATAACCATGGCTATGAACAAGTCTACACGGGCTCGCTATCTGAAGAAAACCAAGAAGAACTAAGCATTGATAACTGCATTATAAATTGGCCAGATGCTCCAGCCTATGCAAGCTTACTGCAAGGCACCTTACTGGTCTTGAAAATCTGAAGTCATTTCAAATAGTTATTAACATGACTAAATGGTATCTTAATTAAGAGGAAAACAGAAGTTGCTTTTAAGGGTTTCTGACATATATTCTGGATACTACCAGATGTAATTTTGAAGTTTAATATAAATGTTCATTTCAAACGAATATAGAACTAATATTGTCAAGAACAGCTAATAGGAAGGAATACTATTATAGCAAATCACAGAATGAAAGACCCAAACATAAAACTCAGCAGTTTTTATCTGCTCCAAAATGCCATTGATCATTATTCCTGTATTTTCTCTGAAACTGATTGTAAAAAGTTATGTCCAGCTACTCTTTTGTTTTTGACACTTTGAAGAAATGGAGATTAGTTGATTTGATTTGTTTATAAGCAGACACACTGCAATTTACAAAGGTATCTTTAAGGTTTTATAAAATTATGTTCCAATTTGTACATTTATATGGAATCATTCTTTATCAAGGGTAGCTAATGACATAAAAATAATTGTGAAATATAGTTATTTCCGACACATGAAATTCACTAAACTGTGCTTTTTTGTGATGCATATTTCTTCTCAGTTTAAATGTATGTAAATATCAGTGCTATGTGGTATGATTTATAAAGATAAATGGGTCAAAGTGTATATTGAGACTGGCAGCCATCTATGATACCACTGAAACCCTAACCCAGAAAAGTGGCCTGCTTGGACACCCAGGCTTCTTTGTTTCTGCATTGAACCAATATTGCTCACACATGTGACACAGACTAGTCCTATAAAAGTAATGACATCATAGAAATAGCATTATAACTTTTAAATTGATACTCTATAGGTAGATACTGATATAATTAGTTTTAATAAAACATGCTGTAACCATGGTATACAACAAAAAGACATTTCTTTGGTGATTGAACTTAAGGCCATATTTACACTGATTTAATATGACTGACTTTTATCCTGCTTCATAACTTGTATAGGGAACTCACCAAGAAAGAATTCAATACTGTGAAATATGCAACAAGAAGATTGGCCTTTACCAAATTTGTGGTTCCTAAGTTCTGAGTTTTAAGCATCAGTAGATTTGTATTAAAAAAAAAAATTGGGGCCTCAGTTTCTGGCTTTTAATTTTGCCAGTTAAGGACATAAAACAAAAACAAACAAATCAAATAACCATCTGCTTTCAGCATCATTATGTAAAAGAAAACATATTTTAGCCCCTAAAATTAGGAATAATATAATCTAAGAATAAAGGTTGTCATTTAAATGGAATAAATATAGCTTTATGAAAAAAAGAGTAAGTTGTTTAATTTCTACATATAGCTATTCATTTCTAACTTAATTGTTTTGTGATCAGAGAATCTGTAAGATTTTAATCCTTTTGTTTATTATTTAGTTTAGTTTGTTCGTTTATTTATTTATTTATTTATTTTTGAGACAGAGTCTCACTCTATTTCCCAGACTGAAGTGCAGTGACATGATCAAAGTTCACTGCAGTCTCGAATCCCTGGGCTCAAGAGATCCTCCTACCTCCACCTTCAGAGTAGCTGGGACTACAGGCACACACCACCATGCTTGGCTAATTTTTTTTTTTTTTTTTTTGAGACATAAGGTCTCTTTATGTTACCCAAGCTGGTCTCAAATGCCTGGGCTCAAGTGATCCTCCTGCCTTAGCCTCCCAAGTACTGGGATTACAGACACAGAGCCACTGCCTTGCTCTATGTTTAGTAAGTTTTACTCTTACTAAAACTTGTTTCTCTTCCTCGTGTTGACGTCTCTTTTATCTGGTATTAAGGTAGCCATCTCAGATTTCTTATATGTACTGTTTACATAGTATATCTTTTTCCATTATTTGATTTCATTCCCTCTGATACTTTACACAGAGTAACCCTTTTAAACAGCATGTAGTTAGGTCTTGATTTTTAATAAATCTAGTCTGACAATCTGTTTTTAATGAGCGTGCTTAGTACCTTTACATTCGATGTAATTATTGATATGATTAGATTTAGGCCTACCATTTTATTTGTCCTCTGTTAAATAAAATACCAAGAGTTACAAAGAATTAAAATATAAGATCAGACTGTATAACTATATAACTGATCTTATATTTTGATTCTTTATAACTCCTTTCCTGCCTTCTTTTAGTTTAATCAAAAATTTTTATCACATTCCATTTTAATTTCTCTACTGGCTTTTTAGCTATACTTCTTTGCCTTATTTTTAAGTGACTATTCTGGAAATAACCACTAAAATAACCACTAAAAATATGCATATTTATCATAATCACCTTGATCTTGGACTTCTAGCCTCCACAACTATAAGAAATAAATGTCAGCTATTTAAGCCACCCAGTGTTTGGTGTTTTGTTACAGCAGCTTGAACTGACTAAGACAATTCTTGTTCTGCACAACTTTCAGTAGTAAGCAATGATAATGAAGAAACCACAGCGGAAACAACACCAAATGCTGATGAGGAGGTGAAACAACAGAACTCTCTCTCATCCAGTACCTCCATCTAGGCAATTAGTACTGTGCAGAAGAAGACATGTCCAAGAGCTTTCATTAAAGCACTATTTTTAATAGTAAAAAAAATTAAAATTAAAAACAACCTATATGCCCGTTAGCAAGAGACTAAATAAAGAAATTGTGGACTATTCATAAAATAGAATATTATATGAGAGTGAAATGAAATAATTAGAACTGTAAGAATAAACAGATTTCAGAAAAAAAAGATGTTGAATGGGAAAGAGAAATTTGCTGACATTTACATATATTATGATATCTTTCGTATGAATTACAACAAGGGTATATTGTTTATAGTTAAATACATGTATTCTAAAATTCAGAAAAAATCAAAAGGGATGCTGAACATAAAATTCAGGATATTTTTTATTTCTGCAAGGGAACAAAGGAGGAAAGAAGAAAAAAGAATGAGTTTAAATTGAATGTATAATATTTTACTTCTTGTGTTATATGTGGGTACAGGGGAGAGTATTATATTTTATTATATTATTATCTAAAAGGGTTTTTGTATTCCTATAGTATTTCCAAATAATTTATTTTTAGAGACAGGGTCTCACTCTGTCCCTGAGGCTGGAATGTAGTGGCATGATCATAGCTCACTGCAGCCTCAAACTCCTAGGCTCAAGTGATTCTCCCACTTCAGCCTCCTGAGTTGATGGGACTTCAGGTATGCACCACCACACGTGGCTAATTTTGTTATTTTTTGTAGAGACGGAGGTCTTGCTATGTTGCCCAGGCTGATCTCCAAGTCCTGGCCTCAAGCTATCCTTCCACGTCAACCTCCCAAATTGCTGGAATTACAGGCTTAAGTCACTGTGCCTGGCCAGTATTTCCTAATTTTTTGATGAATAAAATTACTTTTTAATTTCAAAAGTAATAAGATTGCTTTTTTTGCTTGTTTTTTAAAGATGGAGTCTCTGTCTTTTAAGACAGAGCTCCAGCCAGCTTTATCGCCCAGGTTAGATTGCAGTGGCTCGATCTTGGTTCACTGTAACCTCCACCTCCCAGATTCAAGCAATTCTCCTGCCTCAACCTCCTGAGTAGCTTGGATTACAGGTGTGCACCACCACGCCTGGCTAATTTTTGTATTTTTAGTACAGACGGGGTTTCACCATGTTGGCCAGGCTGGCCTGAAACTCCCGACCTCAAGTGATTATTGGATTTTTAGAAATCAGGTTACCAAACATAGAATGATCTGGTTTTTATGAAATGCAACTATATGTATAAATATAGATAGATAGAAATGTTTATGTCTAGAATCTTTTGTGACTTTTTACTGTTTTCATTAAACTTGTCTGCATTGGCCCATTATTGTAATAAGCATGTGAGTGGATTGATTCTAGTGGGAATAAATATGTAGAGCAAAGAAAAAATGTAGCACAGGACAGAACCTTGGGGAATGCTGACATTTGAGGGACAGAAGGTGGGAGGGGGTGACAGCAACAAAGATGGATTAGTCAGAGAGGAGAAAAATCCAGAGTATAATTCCCAAGAAGCCAATAAAGGACAGGGCTTTAAAAGGAAGGGCGCTGAACAGTTTAAACTCTCCAGAGAGGAGATCGGCTGCCTGGAGGTCTGGCAAGAGAGTGCTGTGTTTGGAGACTGTGAGGGCGTGCTTTCTCCAAGGGAGTGGTCAAGTAGTAGGGAGGCCAGTGTGCAAGAGTTTTCAGAAAGAATGGGGCGTGAGGAAGGAGGGCAGGAAAGCCACCAATAGTGAATAGAATTAAAGACCTTCGGGCACTGAAGCAGATTGTCATCTTCATACTAGGAATAGCCAGAATACAAACTCGAGGATGTTGAGATGACAGTTACCCTAGGAAACCCTATGAGAGAGTGGTACCCTGGCAACGGGTACCAAGCTGCTCCATTGCACTGTACTGAAGATGTGCTGGGACTCATTCTAGTGTAGTGCGTCAAGTAGCCTGTAGTCTTTGCTTAGCGGGAAAGACGTTTGTGTAAACCCACGGCCTTGGTGGTGAAATCACTTAGCAGCTTCTACATAACAACAAAGATGACAGCAGCAACTGGCACAATTTGATGTTAGAAAGTTTCCGTAATGTGACAAGAAGCATTTATAAATTCATTTGGCTACTAGGGAAAATGCTCTCTCATCTAGTTTCTCTATCACATAGCCAGGTTCCGTTAGGATGAGGACACAGTAAAAACTAAATACTGCAGACAAAGATTGAAAGGGAGGGGGAAGGCATGTGTTTAGAAAGTGTGCTTAGAAAGCAGACAAGTGTGTTTAGAAAAAGCACTGTTTGTTCTTCCTTCATCTTAGCCAGGGAGCCCTGGGATGGCACAGTATCAGTGTGTGTGTGTGTGATGGAATCGTACTCTGTCGCCTAGGCTGGAGTGTGGTGGCACAACCTCAGCTCACTGCAACCTCTGCCTCCCAGGTCCAAGCAGTTTCCTGCCTCAGCCTCTCAGGTAGCTGGGATTACAGGCACGTGCCACCATGCCTAGCTAATTTTTGTATTTTTTTTTTTCTAGTGGAGGTGGCATGTCTTGAACTCCTGGCCTCAAGTGATCCACCCACCTCGGCCTCCCAAAGTGCTGGGATTACATGCGTGAGCCACCACGCCTGGCCAGCATCAATATTGATATATATCGATGTGTATAGATCAATAGATAGAAGTATATATGTTATGTGTATGTGTATGTATATATAAAAATTTACCCATGCACAGTATTTATTTGAGTATCATGTGCTAAGCAGCATACTTCACAGTTTACTTGAGTTATTTAATCTTTACATAATCCCAATTAGGTAGGTACTATCATTATCCTCCTTTTATAAATGAACAAAAATTTTTAGAAGTTATGTGATTTCCTTGAGATCACATAGCTACTTGTTTTAAAGTAATTTCCTGGGTATTATGGAGGGCAAAAACTGTAGACATAATAACTCCCATTGAGGAGCTTTCATGCTGGAAATACAAATTAGGCCCATATGGAGTTAACACCGCCTAAGAGCAGCATGTAAATGCTGAGTTAGAGGGGCCAGGCATTCACTCCTGGCTGGGGCAACCAGAAGATTTCTAAAAGGAGGGAGTTTTAAAATTTCACTTTGAAGGTTGGGAATTCCTTTTACCATAAGATCAGAACAATGTCTATTTATTTATTTCCTTTCTTTTTTTTTTTTTTTTCTTGAGACTGAGTCTTCCTCTGTTACCCAGGCTAGAGTGTGGTGGCACAATCACTGCTCACTGCCGCCTCTACCTCCAGGGCTCAGATGATCCTCTCACCTCAGCCTCCTAAGCAGCTGGGACCACAGGTGCACACCACCATGCCCAGCTAATTTTTAAGTTATTTGTAGAGACAGGGTCTCCCAGTGTTGCCCAGGCTGGTCTTGAACTCCTGGGCTTAAGCTGTCCTCCCACCTTGGCCTCCCAAAGTGTTAAGATTACAGGCATGAGCCACCACACCAGGCCCAACATCTATTTTGTCTACCTTTCTTTATGTTACCTCAGCTCTTTTCAAGCTGTCCCTAAATATTAATACATTGCTAGGTACATCAGTAGAACCACCATCTTTTTATTCCTGGCATCTTTTGTTTCCTTCAGGATATGGAAGTTTCTTAGCAATAGTAGACAGAGCAGGGGACATCCCCAGGTTTCAAAGCAGGCTTCAATCGCTTGACAGCTCTGGCATGGAGAACCTGGCTATAGGGACTTCATTAAAGGACAATAGCCACTCTCCCTTGGACAGTTGTTTTTGAATGCCATGTGGACCAACTTCTAGCAGAGGGATCAAAGGCATGGTCTTAGGCAATCAGAATTTACCTTGGAGGCATTTCTGAACACAGCTCTGTCCCATGATGGAGATGTTATTTGAAGTTAACTTTAATTGTCGTGTATTAAATAAAATTCTAAAACTCTTTGTCTCTTTAAGGTTGAGAACTGAGGGATTGAGGGTTCAACTTCAGATCTGTGAGTGGGCAGTCCAGGCCCTGATTTGTCTGAGCATCCGTGGGAAGCCCCCTTGGACCTGGCTTTCTCCAGCACTCTCCACACCCACAGCTGGCTCTGCTTCCTCTAACTCTCCCTGCAGTGGGCTGAGTTGCTCCACCAGAAGCAGAAAGTAACTCTTAAAATAAATTAGTTTTTAAAATATTTAAAACACTTTTCACATTGCTCATAAGTAAATGTCTGCATTTCCATAACCTGAATGATTCCATCATCAGAAGGGAGGAGACATGTTTTGATAGATTCATTAAGCAAGGGGAAATTTCTGGATACCAGTAGTAAACAAGTCAAATATATTGGGAAAAATTTGAGTCATTTATTCTTATCAAAGCCAAATTATTTTTAAAAGCTCATGGTACGTCGGGTGTGGTGGTTCACGCCTGTAATCCCAGCACTTTGGGAGGCTGAGATGGGCAGATCCACTGACGTCAGGCGTTTGAGACCCACCTGGCCAACATGGCTAAAACCCATCTCTACTAAAAATACAAATATTATCCAGGCATGGTGGCGTGTGTCTGTAGTCCCAGCTGCTTGGGAGGCTGAGGCAGGAGAACTGCTTGAACCCAGGAGGTGGAGTTTGCAGTGAGCCAAGATCGAGCCACTGCACTCCAGCCTGGGCAACAGAGCAAGACTCCATCTCAAAAAAAAAAAAAAAACTACAAACAAACAAACAAAAAACTCATGGTAGCTGGTTGATAACTAAGTGTACTGAAAGAATTCTCAACAAGTGAAGAAAAGCTCTCAATAGACAAAAAACAGAAGCATCTGATTGCAGTGCCAGAATTTTCCATTTTTGTCCTGTAGAAAAGGTTAAAGACATTTTGACATTTCTTTCAAGCATATGGAGGACACAAAGAACTATCTCTTCTCCATTTCTCCAGAATAGGAGGAATGCAAAAAGAGATGCTGTCAAACCAAAATAGCTGAATCTTTCAACATTTCCTGTTATTCAATATTATTTTAAAATCTGGATACCTAAGTGCCATTCCTTCCCAGTTCAAAAATAATGCTATTTTTATTGTTGTTTCCTATGGAAACCATTTCCCTAGGCATGTCAACAGCCATATCTTAAGAGGGAATTATTTATTTTAGCCGGTTTTCCTCATTGAGCTTTGGATGACACAAACCCATATTTTATCCTAGTGGATTCTTCAAGGCTAACCCCTGCCCATTCTTGGAGCACCGTCTACTGCTGCCATAGCCACACTCTTGGCCTCTAAACAGCCAAGGAAAATCATTCTGTTCCCCAGAGATCAGTTTGAGGAACTTCAGGTCCTCAGGGACTGATGGAAAATTACAGAATCTGTGACCAAATTGTTAGGAGTCTTCAAATCTGCTTAAGGGCAAATGTCAAATAAAGCAATGAGGCTGGGAAGACACAAGCGCCTTCCGTACTTGCACAGGAGAGAAAGAATATTCCCTTCGCATAATGCAGACTTCTGACAACATATTATTTTTCCCCAGTAATTAAGAAATGGGAAACTTCTACTTCCACCTATGAAAGGATAGCTTGTATTGTACTAACTCTCCCACAAAAAAAAGACCATGAGGGCCAGGCATGGTGGCTCACCCCTGTAACTCCAGCCCTTCGGGCAACCGAGGTGGGAGGATTGCTTGAGCTTAGGAATTGAAGACCAGTCTGGGCAACATGGTGAAACCCCATCCCTACTAAAAACACAAAAATTAACTGGGCATCAAAAGTGTGCACCTGTAGTCCCAGCTACTCAGGAGGCTGAACAATGGGAGGATGGCCTGAGCCCAGGAGGTAGAGGTTGCAGTGAGCCAAGATCATGCTACCGCACTCTACCCTGGGCAACAAAGTGAGATCCTCCCTCAAAAAAATTAAAAAAAAAAAACAAAAAAACATAAGGGCAGGATAAAGCAGTCTCCCTAAGAAAAACAGCTCTAAACAACAGAGAGTAACAAAGCCACCAAGATTTAAAGGGCCAAGATACTAGAGAGAAATAAAATGCATTGAGGTGAGCCATTACTATTTGGTATAGATAATTTTCTGCAGCATAGAGGCCAAATAAATTAATAATATCGTGTATTGCAAGAGTCCTACTGGGCTGGGGAGAAAAGTAGAATTCATGACTATCAAACTTAAAGAATTTGAAGAACCAGCGTTCTAGAGAAGTGAGCCCTACATTCTCCACGTAATGTTTCCTCAAGGAATTGCCCTGTTTCTAAACTAAACAAGCACAGTCCAAGAGGAAAGAAACCAAGAAACCACCCAACAAACAGCTTGTTAACCAGAGAGATTTTAGTGGTCTCATGGTCCTGGGAAGACAAAACTCAGAGTTCAGGACCTTCCAAAAAAGAGAATTCCTGGTAAGCACTTCAGGCCTTTAACTGAGAACCCCTAAAGGCCGCATCTGAAGAGTAAGGGCAAATAAGAGAAAAAATAACCCTTACAAAACCCGAAACTCAGCTCAATTTCTGATTTGATCAGGGTGATCTGCTGCCCAGATAAAATTGAATGCTCTCTGTAGGAAGGAAATCATCATTTAGACCTTCTATAATTTTTATATGTAATGTCCAGCATTTAATCCATAATTACCAGGCACACCAGCAAATATAACCAAAGACCAAAATTTAACAGAGAGAGAGAAAAAAAAAGCCAAGACAATGGAAAGGGAAACACATTTGATCCACATACTAAGTTTATCAGACTCAGACTTTCAATTAACTTATGGAAATAGTCATAAAATAGATTAAAATGTGGAGGATTTTATTGAGAACTGGTATCTATTTTAAAAATTAAATGGGAATTCTATAGCTGAACAATAACTGGATTGATAACTCTAAAACTGAACTTGATAATAACTAAAAGCAGAAGAGAAAATTAGCAAACTGGAAGATAGTTCAGTTCAAAAAAAATCTGAATTGAAGCTCAGAGAGAAAGGGTTCAAAAACAGAGAAAAGAGGTACATGAAATATGATGGAAAGTTCCAATATATGTGCAATTAAAATTCCTAGAGAGGGGAGAGAATCAGGCAGAAACTATTTCCCAAAACTGACAAAAGATATCAAGCCACAAATTCAAGAAGCTGTATTTCTCCTTCTTGCATTTTGTATTTGTGCATGTGAGCTATATTTATATTCAAAAAGCTCTAACCAAGATAAATACAAAAGTAAATCATACATAGACATGTTATTGTAAGACTGCTGAAAACTAAAGTTAAAGGAAATAAAATCTTAAGGGTAAAAGAGAAAAAATATTATTCTCAAAGGCGCAACAATAAGACAATTCTGAGGTTAACATTGTATTTCTATATGTTAGAAAGAAATAGAAAATGAAATTTAAAAGACCATACCATTTATAATAAAAGCAAAAATCATCAAATAGATAGGAATAAATTGAACTGAAGATGGGTAAAGTCTTCATACTGAACACTTCAAAATATCCTGAAAATACTTGAAAAGATCTAAATAAATGAAAAAATATACCATGCTCATCAATTAGAAGACGCAATATTTTAAGGGCTAATTCTACTCAAATCCATCAGTAGATTCAATGCAGTCCCAATAAAAAAACAATGGCTGTAGTTCACTGACAAATTGGAAATTGGCAGATTGATTTTTAAATTATATGGAAATGCAAAGGGCCAAGAAAAGTTAAAACAATCTTAATGAAGAAAAGAAGCTGGAAGATTTATATTACCAAATATCAAGCTTTATTGTAAAATGAAGTTAAATATTATGGCACCAGTGAAATGAAAATAAAATAGATCACCAGAATATAACACAAAATTCAGAAAAAGGATGGTCTTTTCAATAAATGATAGTGGGTCTACAAGTTTGCTTGTAGGTTTTTGAAGATACTGTGGGTTTCGTTCCAGACCACTGCAATAAAGTGAACATCACAATAAAGTAAGTCACACAAATATATTTGTTTCCCTGTGCATATAAAAATTATGTTTACACATATAAAAATTACGTTCACACTATATGGTAGTAAACTAGGTATACAATAGTATTATTTAAAATAACAATGTACATGCCTTAACTAAAAAATACTTTATTGCTCTAAATCACTAATGATCACCTCAGCTTTCACTGAGTTGTAATCTTTTTGCTGGTGGAGGGAATTGTCTTGATGTTGATGGTTGCTGACTGGTCAGGGTGGTGATTGCTGAAGGTTGGGGTAGCTTTGGTAATTTCTTAAAATAAGACAACAATGAAGTTTTTTGCATCAGTTGATTTTTTTCTTTCACAGAAGATTTCTCTGTAGCATGTGATACTGTTTGATGGCTTTTTACCCACAGTAGATCTTCTTCCAAAATTGGAGTCAGTCTTCTCAAACCTGTTGCTGCTTTATCAACTAAGTTTATGGACTATTCTAAATCCTTTGTGGTCATTTCAACAATGTTCACAACATCTTCACCAGAACCAGATTCCACCTCAAGGAACCACTTTCTTTGTTTATCTATGAGAAACAGCTCCTCATATGTGTAAGTTTTATAATGAGATTTCAGCAATACAGTCACATCTTCAGGCTCCATCTATAATTCTCTTTCTCTTGTTATTTCCACCACACTTGCAGTTCCTTCCTCCACTGAAGTCTTGAACCTCTCAAAGTCATCCATGAAGGTTGGAATCAACTTCTTCTAAACCATTGTTAATGTTGACATTTTAACCATCTCCTACAAATCATGAATGTTGTTCATGGCATCTAGAATGGTGACTCCTTTCCATAAGTTTTTCCCTTCCATAATTAAAAAATACTTGATTGCTATAAATCACTAATGATCATCTCAGCTTTTGTTGAGTTATAATCTTTTGGCTCTTTGTCCAGATCTGCCAGAGATCACTATCTATGGCAGGTATAGCCTTACTACTAAATGTATTTCTTAAATATTAAGACTTGAAAGTCAAAATTACTTCTTGATCTATAGACTGCAGCATGGATGTTGTGTTAGCAGTCATGAAAACAACATGAATCTCCTTGTACATCTCCATCAGAGTTCTTGGGTGACCAGGTGCATTGTCAATAAGCAGTAATAGTTTGAAAGGCATCTTTTCTCTTAGCAGTAGGTCTCAACTGTGGGCTTAAAATATTCAGTAAACCATGGCTAAAAACATATGTGCTGTCATTAAGGCTTTGTTGTTACATTCATAGAGCAGAGAGTAGAGTAGATGCAGCATAGTTCTTAAGTGCCCTGGGATTCTTGGAATAGTAAATGAACACTGACTTCAATTTAAAGTCACCAGGTGCATTAGCCCCTAACAAGAGAGTCAGCCTGTGCTGTGAAGCTTTGAAGCCAGGCATTGACCCTTCTGTAGTCATGAAAGTCCTAAACAGCATCTTCTTTCAATGGAAGGCTGTTTTGTCAACATTGTAAATTGTTGTTTTTTGTAGTTACCTTCATCCATTATTTTACCTAGATCTTCTGGATAACTTGCTGCAGCAAGTTAGTACTTGCTGCTTTACCTTGCATTTTTATGTTACAGAGATGGCTTCTTCCCTTAATCTCCATGAGCCAATCTCTGCCTGCTTCAAACTTTTCTTCTGCAGCTTCCTCATCTCTCTCAGCCTTCATAGAATTGAAGAGAGTTAGGGCCTTGCTCTGGATTAAGCTTTGGCTTAAGGGAATGTTGTGGCTGGTTTGATCTTTGATCCAGATTTTCTCCATAGCAACAATAAGCCTGTTTCACTTTCTCATCTTTCATGTGTTCACTAGAGTAACACTTTTCCTTCAAGAACTTTTCCTTTGCATTCACAACTTGGCTAATTGGCATAAAAGGCGTAGCTTTCACCCTATCTTGGTTTTTGACATGCCTTCCTCACTGAGCTTAACCATTTCTGGCTTTTGATTTAAAGTGAGAGACTCTTCTTTTTACTTGAACACTTAGAGGCCATTGTAGGGTTATTAGTTGGCCTAATTTCAATATTGTGTTTCTCAGGGAATAGGGAAGCCTGAGGAGAGGGAGAGATATAGGGGAATGGCCGATCAGTGAAGCAGTCTGAACACACACAACATTTATTAAGTTCCCCATCTTATATGGGTGTGATTCCTGGTACCCCCAAACAATTACAATAGTAACATCAAAGATCTCCAATCACAGATCATCATAATAGTTATAATAATAATGAAAAAGTTTGAAATATTGTGAAAATTACCTAAATGTGACACAGAGACTTGAAGTGAGCACGTATTGTTGAAAAAATGCCACTGATACAGTGTTCCTTGACACAGAGTTGCCACAAAACTTCAATTTATAAAAAATGCAACATCTGGCTGAGCATAGTGGCTCATGCCTGTAATACTAGCACTTTGAAAGGCTGAGGTGGACAGGTTGCTTGAGCCCACTTTGGAAGATTGTTTGGCAAAATCTGCTCTACACAGACCCTGTCACCCAGCAATTCTACCCTGAGGTATATACCCAACAGAAGTGCATCAAAAGACATGTACAAGAAGAATATTCACTGTAGTGCTATTCACAACAGCCACAAACTGAAAATAACCAAATATTCATCAATAGTAGAATACATCAATAAATTGTATAAAAGTCATGCAATGGAATACTTACAGCAATAAAAATGAACAAAGTATTGGTAGTTGTACAACATGGATGAATCTCACAAATCCTGTGTTGAGTAAGAAAACCAGACATACACACACACACACACACATTAAAAAAACAGACACAGACATAAAAATAACACCTACTGCAATGTTTCTTTTTTATAAAGTTTAAAAACAAGGAAAAATCTACAGTGACAGCACTAAGAATTCTGGTTACCTTTGGAAGGGTTTGGACTGGGAAGAAGGCATGAGGGAGAACTCTGGGTGCTGTAGCTTGATCTAGGTGGGGGTGACTCAATTGTTTTCACTCTGTAAAGATTCACCAAACTAAGGACCTAGGACGTGTGCTTTTTTTTTTTTGAGGTGGAGTTTCCCTCTTGTTGCTCAGGCTGGAGTGCAATGGT
Source organism: Colobus angolensis palliatus (assembly GCF_000951035.1). Lineage (NCBI taxonomy): Eukaryota > Metazoa > Chordata > Mammalia > Primates > Cercopithecidae > Colobus > Colobus angolensis. The sequence goes on along the minus strand of NW_012116821.1, from coordinate 2,845,989 downwards.
GTGATCTCGGCTCACTACAACCTCTGTCTCCTGAATTCAAGCGATTCTCCTGCCTCAGCCTCCCAAGTAGCTGGGATTACAGGAGTGCACCACCACGCCCAGCTAATTTTGTATTTTTAGTAGAGATGGGGTTTCACCATGTTGGTCAGGCTGGTCTTGAACTCCTGACCTCAAGTGATCCACCTGCTTCGGCTTCCCAAAGTGCTAGGATTATAGGTGTGAGCCACCATGCCATATATCTTTTTTGTATATATGTTACATTTTCATTTTAAGAGTATAAAATAAGAAATGATTCCCAGTTTGAGTCTCTGCAAGCTCTTCTTCAAGGAGCTTGTCTCTACACATATACTTTTATTACTAGGTGTATGGTGATGGCCCTTAAATCTCTCTCCCTAACCCCTATCACTTTCGGTCCTTCCACAGACATCTGTATTTACATGACCTATCAACATGGTGAAGGCAGAGTCTAAGACAGACATGCTTGGGTTAGGAGAGCCTCTCATTTCCTAGTAACTTCTCTGGCACCTCTCATTGCCTTATGTTCTCTACATTGTAATATCAAGTCCTGCAAGCCTTCCTTTCAAGCAGGTTCCTTTCTCCTTTCCATTACATCAGTCAAGGTTCAGAGGCAGCAGACAGAAACCATTCCAATGATCTGAAGCACAGAGAGAAGTACACAGATAATTCAGGGCTTACAAAGTCCCTGGGAGGCTGGAGGATCTCTGCCTGGCTAACTGCCAGGAATGACCCCCATGCATGACCACCAAACTGGATCTCCAGGGAAATTCTCCAATCAGGCAGGTGGGGTTCCAGAGCTTCCACTGGAAGTGTTAAAACACACCCCATTCCAGGCCAGGCATGGCGGCTCATGCCTATAATCCCAACACTTTGGGAGGCTGAGGTGGGCGGATCACTTGAGGCCAGGAGTTTGAGACCAGCCTGGTCAACATGGCAAAACCCCATGTCTACTAAAAATACAAAACAATTAGCTGGGTGTAGTGTAATCCCAGCTACTCAGGAGGCTGAGGCATGAGAATAACGGGCCTGGGAGGCGGAGGTTGCAGTAAGCCAAGATCACACCACTGCACTCCAGCCTGGGTGACAGAGGGAAACTCTGTCTCAGCAACAACAAAAGCAAACCCCATCTTGCTGCAATCCAGGTATCAGCGATCCACCCATACACCCATGAAGGCCCTCAAAATGCACACCACTAGTGACTGGACACTTGGGAATAAACCCAGTCTCTCTACCACCTGTCTGGCCAGCAGCAACAACCAAGGTGGATAAGGGTGACCTGCCCTCTCCGCATGTCACTTTCCATATCCAAATCTCAGGAAAGCACATCTAATTGATAGAACTGAATTCACACACAGAACACTGGCTGCACAGGAGTCCAGAGAAGCAGCCTTTAGTTTTCTGCCTCTGCAGGAAAGAAAGGCCTCTAGAAGGAGAGTGGAATGGTGGCTGAGGGTCAGTTCACCATATCCATGCATGCTTCTTTCATCTACCACAAGCCAATCTCTCACACCTGGACCAGCAACTGAGTCATCCAGTGATAAGTAGGAAATATCTACTCAGTCTCTGCTGGGTACCTGGGATTGGGTTAGGTGGTGGGACCACAAAGAAAGAGAGTTCCTGCCCTCAAGGAATTATTGGTCTAGAAACCGAGAGAAGCCAAATAACCAATGATCACAAGATGCCTTAGGGGAAGGACTAGGATAGAGAATAAGGAGAGGCAGTTTTGTCTTAACCTGGGGGAACAAGGAGGCTTTACCAGAAGAGACCCAAACATATTTTCAAGTCTTCAATAATATCATTTCCTTTGTCTCAAATATCTCCCCATTCTACCTTTTACAAACTCTTGGAAAGAACTCGTGAATCTTAGTAAATAAAGGTCAATTTAAGTTAGAGAAAATGGTCTTACTAATAGATTTTTTGTACTCTCAATTGCATTTTAAACAAATTAAGTTAACAATTGGAAATCCTTAGATTGCCTTTGAAAATTAATAGGGGTGTGTGTGTGTGTGTGTGTGTGTGTGTGTGTGTGTGTGTGTGTTCCATATCAATTAACATAAGGTGGTGATTCTAAAGGACATGAATGTTTGGAATGTCTGTTCATATGCCTATTAATTATTTCACTCCTATTTTGCTTATACATTGGTCTAGAATAAATTATACTATCCATTGAGGAAAGCATATTTTACTCTGCTCCTGTCCCATTTAATTGGAATCCACATAATTTAGGTTTTACCTTTGTTAAATGTAACTGGAATCACTGTATAGGGAGCATTAAAGAGTTGGGTATCTGGGATCCTTGTCCTTGCTTCATCATTATCTAGCTCTGAGATAGCAGATATATGGTGTGGCTGTGTTCCCACCCAAATCTCACCTTAAATTGTAACTCCCCTAGTTTCCATGTGTCTTGGGAGGAACCCAGTGGGAGGCAATTGAATCATGGGGGCAGGTCTTTCCTGTGCTGTTCTCGTGATAGTGAATGAATCTCACTAGATCTGATGGTTTTAAAAATGGGAGTTTCCCTGCATAAACTCTCTCTCTCTTTGCCTGCTGCCATCCATGTAAAATGTGACTTGCTCCTCTTTGCCTTCTGCCATGATTGTGAGGCCTCTCTAGCCGTGTGAAACTGTAAGTCCATTAAACCCCTTTTTTCTTCCCAGTCTCAGGTATGTCTTTATCAGCAGCATGAAAATGGACTAATACAATCCTCTACCTGACTAGGCAAGTCAACAGATTCTTACTGGGTGTCCATCTCATCAATGTGATTTCTTGTCTTCTGTCTTGTGATGGGTCTTTATTTGGACATGCCATCTGCAGTTTATGTATCCCATGTGCATGTGCTGAAGACTCCAGTGAGTGGCTGAGACATAGCCAGGGGTCTGAGATATGGCTGGTGTATCATTCTTATAGTACTGACTCTTCCCTTAGGGGACTGTGTAATTCCTTGGCTCAAAATGTGCCATTCCATTACTAATTGCTGCCAGCTGGATAAATGCTCCTTCTTTTATGTCTTATCAGGCTCCAGATCTATGCATTATTGAAAACCGAGTAATGCTCCTTGTCTTTAAAATAAGACTTACAGTGCCTTGAGACCAGCTTTCCTATAAAATTGATGCAGAGGTAACTGGCAGTGGTGTCATCTGTACAGCATTGGACAAAGGGTAATAGCTAATATGACTCCAGGACCTAGTTATGAGTAGGCAAAAGTGCAAAGTGGGCAGGTCTAGGGGAGGGGTGCAGTGTGGCACCTCAGGTTCTGGCAGGTGCAGTGTGGTTCCATTTGTTGCTGATCCCTGTTGCTGAAGACACCTCTTTTTAGGAAATGTGTGTGGCTTTTTCACAGGGCACCTGTCCGAAGAGGCAAAGCCAGATCTCCTTTTGACCCTGTAAGCAGTCTGAGTCCCTGACCCTCCTAGAGAGGCAGCAGCACATCTCACCACTTGTCCTGAAGCCTTCACAGGCAGCCTTCCCGCTCCCCAATCTCATAAAGCACGCTTGGGGAAAGGCTGAAGGAAACTGGAAAGGAGGAGGGTATGCCACATTTTAAAACCTAAGTTTTCCTTGAGCCACTAAAGTCAAATGACAACTCTTAGTCTACTTATACATCTAGCAAAACAAGAATAATTAATTTCACTTTCTTTTATCAATGACTGATCACATCAAGTTGAACAGACTAAACTTCCTTAATAATTCCCATTTACATGTGGTTAATTAAATTCCCTCAAATATGTGAAACTGCAGTTATAAATTTAATATATTCCATTTCCCTTTGGACTGCTTCAAATGCCTATCCTAAAGAGCAAAGCCATTCCAAATCCTTCACAATGGTAATAAATTGAATACATTAAGCCTGTAAATATAGTGACTCTTAAGCTCACTTAAACATTCGTTTATAAAATTAATTTTAATTTTTTTTTTTTTTTTTTCAGATGGAGTCTCACTCTGTGGCTCAGGCTGGAGTGCAATGGTGTGATCTCAGCTCACTGCAATCTCGCCTTCTGGGTTCAAGCGATTCTCCTACCTCAGCCTCCTGAGTATCTGAGATTACAGGTGTGCACCACCATGTCCTGCTAATTTTTGTATTTTTAGTAGAGACAAGGTCTCACCATGTTGTCCAAGCTGGTCTCGAACTCCTGACCTCAGATGATCACCTCCCCTCGGCCTCCCAAACTGCTGGGATTACAGTCATGAGTCACAGCACCTGACCTAATCAAATTTTAAACTCAATCTAAAATCATGTCTGAAATCAAAATGTATAATTACTTAATTATGCATTTTAAGTGGAATCACAAGCAGGGCTGTCTTTGTTCTAATGCACCCAATTCTCTTATTACAAACACTTAAAATCTAAGTACACTCAGATTGTCTCAGCGATTCCTTGGACTTTACACAAAGGTATAAATCGTATAGTATGGTTTACTTCAGCATCTCCATGTCTAATTCTAAACTTTTATAGGGCGAGAACTATGGTTTAACCAATGGAAAGAACAATTTCATTATCCCCAAAAAACCTGGATTGTCTTCTCAAGGTGTTCAAATCACTTATTGGCCAGGCAGCCAAGTCCTACATGAGACTCCAGCTCTGAGCCTGCACTTGTCCCAGGCAATCCTACCTGCAACCAAAACTGACCAATGTCAGGCACATCCCAATTGAGTTTTGACAAAAATGCCAGGAGCACACAATGGGGAAAGGACAGTCTCTTCAATAAATGGTGTTGGGAAAACTGGTTACCCATGTGCAGAAGAATGAAATTAGATCCTCTCTTCAATAAATGGTGTTGGGAAAACTGGTTACCCATGTGCAGAAGAATGAAATTAGATCCTCATCTCACATCATATACAAAAACAAACTCAACATGGTTTAAAGGCTTAAATGTAACAAGTGAAACTGTAAAACTGCTGGAAGAAAACCTACGAGAAAATCTCTATGACACTGGTCTGAGCAACGATTTTTTGGATATAACCCCAAAAACACAAGCAACAATAAACAAATAGGATTATATCAGACTAAAAAGCTGGGGCTGGCGGGAGAAGAGATTGGAGAGATGTTGGTCAAAGGATAGAAAATTCCAGGTAGACAGGAGGAATGTTCAAAAGATCTATTGTACATCATGGTAACTATAGTTAATAATAATATATTTTACACTTGAAAATTGCTAAGAGAGACTTTAAGTGTTCTTACTACAAAAAATGCTAAGCATGTGAGGCAATGCACAAGTTAAGTAGCTTGATTTAATCATGCCACAACATATACACATGTCAAAATATCATGTTGTATACCATATGTATATACAAATTTAATTTGTCAATTTAAAAAGAATTCTAAACAGTCTTGTGCTGAGGAAGTATGTTGACTCCAAGAAGCCCAAAGTGGTGGGGCAGTGAGAGGCACATGCCTAGGATGTGGACAGGTAATTCATTCAGCTGAACTCAGCTTCTGTGTTCTTTGTTTCCAAGACCTGCCCATGAACTGATCTCACTTGTTTCTGGTTAAGGCACCTGGAATTAACTATAGCATGTCTGTTCTCTCCCAGTATTTGTATTGCTTCCTTAGTTCTGTCAGTTTCCAGAGCATTTTACTTCCTGTACTTACCTTCGCCAGGCTCAGAACACAATACTGCAGGAGACTTGGCATTTGGACAGGAACGTGTAAGTTGTTCACCCGGTTTTTGTTTTGCTTTGTCTTTGACACAGAGTCTCACTCTGTCACATAGGCTGGAATGTAGTGGTATAATCATAGCTCACTGTAGCCTTAACCTCTTGGGCTCAAGCGATCCTCTGGCCTTGGCCTCCCGAGTAGCTGGGACCACAAGCACTCATCATCATGCCCAGCTAATTGTATTTTTTGTAAAAACGGGTTTTCACCATGTTGTCTAGACTGATCTCAAACTCTTGGGCTCAAGTGATCCTTCTGCCTCAGCCCCCCAAATTGCTAGGATTACAGGCACGAGCTACTGCGCCCAGTCTTTGGTTTTTATTTTTCAAATGATATCATGGGTTCAGGTTTTCTTTATGTAAAGAAAAAAAATTCAGATCAATGGTAAAAACTACTACCGCTGCTAGTACTACTACTATTATTACTACTGCTACCACCACTACTACTGCTGCTGCTGCTAACAGTGGACCAGTGAGCTTTTCTGGTAGTCTGACAATATAGGAAAATAAGTCCTTACCTTGCAGAAGGTAGTGTTAATCTTAAAGCTCATGAAACCCGGGTTCAAGTGACAGCATTATCTAATCTTTCAAACTTCTTTCAACATTACTGCCTGATGTGGAACATGGAAACCAGCTCCTCAACCAAGGTTTCAGTTAAACTTTTCTATTCTGTCACTACTGTTTTGTTTGTTGGTTTTGTTTGTTTGTTTGTTTGTTTTGAGATCGAGTCTTGCTTGGTCATGCAGGCTGGAGTGTGGAGTGTAGTGGCACAATCTTGGCTCACTGCAACTTCCGTCTCCTGGGTTCAAGCAATTCTTCTGCCTCAGCCTCCCCAGTAGCTGGGACTACAGGCATGCACCAACACCCCCAGCTAATTTTTGTATTTTTAGTAGAGACGGGGTTTCACCATATTGGCCAGGCTGGTCTTGAACTCCTGACCTCGTGATCCACCCGCCTCGGCCTCCCAAAGTGCTGGGATTACAGGCTTGAGCCAACACGCCCAACCTCTGTCACTGCTATTTTGACTTTGAATTCTTTTCATCTTCCTATATAGCCAGGCCACGGCTCTCACAGACATTTAAATGACGACTGCGTGTGGCGGCTGATGCCTGTAATCCCAGCACTTTGTGAGGCTGAGATGGGAGGATTGCTTCAGCCCCAGGAGTTTGAGACCAGCCTGGGCAACATAGCAAGATCTCATCTCTACAAAAAATAAAAATCAATTTAATAGAAACCAAAAAATATTTAAGGCATCAGATAGGTTCTGCACACGTCAGTCGTGGCACTGTGGCTCTATGACCACACTGATGACACCAGCCCACTGTGCGGTGTCACCTTCCACACACTGCCCTGCTGGGCTGCTCACATTAGTGATCCAGATTGGAAATGGCAACTAGTTTCAACCGGTTTCCATGCTCAGATACACCTCTACACTACTTATTTTAAAAAACATTTAAGTACATTTCTGTTTGCTGAAGGTGATTTTTGCACAACCGCAAAGTCATCAAGTGAAAACAATGTAAGTTACAAACATTGATTCTATATGGTGGGGTCATGTGTTCACTTCACAAACATTATTGAGCACCTGCTGCATGCCAGTTTATGTGGATACAGTGATGAACAAGACTGGCCACGTTCCTACTGTCTTCCTGGTGAGAGAAGCTAGACAACAGGCAAGCAATCCGCCTGACGCCCAAACTGCCCGACCTCCAAACCGCCTGTCCCTCAAACCACCTCTCCCCCAAATCGCCTGTCCCAGCCCTCCTGTGACTAAGGACAGCAACTGCCCCCTCCACTCTGGGCATTTGAATGGAGGGGCCCAGTTTGTGGCAGCACCTATCACCAGTGACAACAGCCTGCCCTCAAGAGACAGAAAGCTTCCACCCTGGCTAGTTATGTGACTTTGGAGGATGGATGAACAATTCCTTGGACAACAGTTTTTTCCTATGTCAAATGGGGTCACAGTTTCTACCCTGCAGATGTGGGGATGAAGTGACTCTGGGCAGATAAAGCACTTGGCACAGTGCCTGGCATCAAGCATGTGCTTGATACATGATGGCAAGTACTGCTTTCAACATATGCATGTTTCATTTTAGGTATGTATCTTAGTTTGGGCTGCCATAACAAAATGCCTTCGGTGAGGTGGCTTCAACAACAGAAATTTATTGCTCATTGTTCTGGAGGCTGGAAGTCTGAGATCAGGGTGCCAGCACTGTTGATTTCTGGTGAGGGCTCGCTTCCTGGCTTGCAGACAGCCACCTTCTTGCTGTGCCTTCACATGGAGAGAAAGAGAGCATGCTGTCTGGTGTTTCTTCTTATAAGGACACTAATCACATTGTGGGGGCCTCACTCTCATGATTTCATGTAAAACTAATTACCTCCCATAGGTCTCATCTCCAAATATCACCACATTTGGAATTAAGGGTTTCAACGTAAGAATTTTGAAGGGACACAAACATTCATTAATCCCTAACAACATGTTTCTTTGGGATTCCACTGAACCTGATGTTTTTCATTACCTTTTGAAAATTATAAGGTCCTGAAACCACACAGCTGAACCCTGAGGAAGCACAGCTAAGCATTGCCAAAATTTTACTTGAAGTGTTATCTCTTTTCAAGGACAAAACATTCCTTCAGGGAGTGAGCTGGTCATTCTCCACCTGTGCCCTCAGATCCGTTCTTCACCCTCTCGGCCTTTCTCCACCCCAAAGAACTGTGGGGTCCTTTTCAGCTGCTTTCTGCTAAGATTGGGTCAATGGGAGGCACCAGAGGACATCCTAGGGCAGGAAGCTGGGCATTTTTTTCCCTGTTCCCTTCACACTTTTGGTGCCTGGTTCTGGGAGTGGTGACATGCCTCCAGGAGTTTCTGGCTCTGCCAGATCACTGGGTTTCAAAACATCCATGCTCCCACCCCATCTCCCTTGAGGCCCAGAGTTTGTAACAGCTTCCCAGTATTGCTAGTCTCTGAATGCCTCAGCCTCTCATCAGCTCCCTGCCCACATCCCTAGTGATAGTCCCTTGGTTGAAGAACCTTCCACTGAACAGGCTGGGTGCGGTGACTCATGCCTCTCATCCCAGCACTCTGGAAGGCCGAGACGGGCAGATCACTTGAGGTCAGGAGTTCTAGACCAGCCAGGCCAGCATAGTGAAACCCCATCTCTACTGAAAAATACAAAAATTAGCCGGGCATGATGGTGCGTACCTGTAATCCCAGCTACTTGGGAGGCTGAGACATGAGAATCGCTTGAACCCAGGAGGCAGAGGTTGCAGTAAGCTCAGATCGCATCATTGCACTCCAGTCTGGGCGACAGAGAAAGACTCCATCTAGGAAACAAACAAATAAACAGAGAAAGAAACTTCTGCTGAACCAGCTGAGGGGTTTTCTATTTCCTGATAAGCCCCTGGCAACAGATGTAGTGATAATAAACTTCAATATTTTCCCATGCATCCTACTTTGCTATCAGTCATGCTCTTAGTTTAACAAAATATTTTCCTTCATTAAAAAAGAAATTCTGGAGAAGTTCCAGCTGACACATGTGGCTTTTGCAAGGTCATGATGGTAATTGCCATAAGGGAAATAATCATTTTTAGAATTTAGTATTTCAGTGAAATTGAGAAATACAGCAAAGGAAATATAATTCTTGCTCATGGCTTGATGGATTCAGAAATGTGAAAAATGTTAAGTTAGAAGTCGTTAGCACAGGAGTTGGCAGAATCGAGCTACCAAAGGATCATATTGTTCTTGGTCATTTGCCTTCTCATTACTCTTAAGGCAAAGACTAATTACCTGCCTATGGGAATCCAACACTTATCTCTCAGCCAATATTTAGGGGCTATCATGAGGCATACTCTCATCCCTCCCTCTCCACAAAAATCTTGGAAATAAGAGAAATAAGATACTCCCTGAGAGTTAAGTTTCAAATCACTTGGATGGAATAACAAAGAAATACAAAGTCACCTTAAAAACAGAAGTACCCTCAGCCTGAGCAACATGCCAAAAACCCATCTCTACAAAAAAACACAAAAATTAGCCAGGTGTGGTGGCTCATGCCTATAGTGCCAGCTACTTGGGAGGCTGAGGTGGGAGGATTGCTTGAGCCTGGGAGGGGGAGGTTGCAGTGAGCCCAAGTTGCATCACTGTACTCTAACCTGGGTGACAGAGGGAGACCCTGTCTCAAAACAAAAACCCAAAACAAAGCAAAACCCAGAAGTATCGTGAAAGCTGTAGGACTTGTCTTTGGCTGGACTGAGTATATCAAACTATCTGAAGCAAAATCCACTCATCAGAAAAGGCCACCAAAGCTCATCATCAAAGCAGACGTCAACAGTGCTCAATGAATTTCCTTGCAGAAGAACAAGCTTGAATTGCTTGGAAAGTTTCAATATCCTTACTGTGAACCAAACACCTCAGCTTATCTCAGCCTGATGCCATTAAGTAATCAATTCTAATTCCCCATGTTTCAATTCTGTATTTACCAAGAAATATTTTTATAGTAATAATTTTCTTATTTCAAAAGTAATACATGTTTATAACAGAAATAATCAGAAAATATGGGCCAAGCCCAGGGATAACATTAATGCCTTGATATATTTTCTTCCATGCCATTTTTCATGCACATAAATATACAAATACATTAACAAAAATAGAAATGTTTCATCCTTACTGGGAGGTTTTTCAATTTGCTATTCACTTAGTAATGAATAATGAACAACTTTGTATATCAATAAATATACCTCTATGACAACAGGTTCATAAATACATATTATTTTTGTATGGGGTCAATCCTATAATTTATTTAACAAAGCTCTCATGCACATTTCTTTCATTTCCATCCTTCTGCAATTATTAACAGCATTGTTGGAGACATCCTTGTAGCAAATCTTTGCAACTCCTTAACCATTTCCCTGCACAGATTCTCAAAGGGCATGGACATCCCAAAACTTCTGATACATTTTGCCAGACTGCTTTCCAGAAAGTAATGTGGTAATTGTTCCAATGTTTGCCAGTTTTATAGGTGATGAATCATTAGGCTATTGTTTTAATTTGTCGTGAGGTTGAAATGCTTTCATGAATTTATTAGACACTTGAATTTCTTATTTTTAAAATCTTTCTACTCCGTAATCTTTGCCTCCTTTTTAAACAATGGAATATCTATAGCTTTCTTGCTTATTTACAGAGGTCTTTATACGAATAAGAATATGAACTTTTGTGATCCATCGTACAAATATTTTTATTATTTGCCTTTTGCTGCGATATGGTGTTTTGCCTTAAGCTCAGAATCAGTTAGGAATGAATTTAACTTCAGGAAATAGAAAACCCAGCTCCATTGTCTTAAAGGGGACTTATTATCTCATGTAACAAGCATCTCATAGAGAGGCAGCTATTGGACCTGATTCAGACAGTTGACAACGTGATAGCTCACATCCCTGTCCTCTCGTGGCCCTCCCGTTTGTCACCTTATCATCATTAAATGACCACCAGGTCTGTGTTCCAGGCAGAAGGAAGAAGAGTGGAGGAAGGGACAAGACCAGCCGACCCTTGCTTATGTCTCATTGGCCAAAACCGATTTCACGGCCACTCCCAACAGTTAGGAAGAGGCTGGCAAGGGCGAAGAAGGCATAGGATTAGGTGAGCAAACTTACTCTGTCTGCTGTAGAGCAGTGTTAAGACTTTATGTAGTCAAACTGACCTACATTTATTTCTTGGTTTCATGCTTTAAAAGTTCTTCCCAACTTATTTATTAACCTGTTTCAGTAGATATTTATCTATATTTTTTCTATTACTTTTATTGTTTCGTTTTGTCCCCAAATCATTTTTGAACTTTCCCCTCTGATTTGAATTACTCCACTTGTTCACTAAGTTATGAGATGCATTTAAGTGCGTTTTGGCCCTTAGTATTCTGTTCTGCAGACCTAGATTCCTATTCTGGGTTATAGCTAGTACTTTAATTAATGCAAAGTACCATGCACTTTAACTTTGTGGGGCAAGTCCCTCTCATCATAGTGCTTTCTCAACAAAATGTTGACCTTTCTTGGATGTTTATTATTCAGATGAATTTTGAATCATTCTGATAAGGTTTAAAAATGATCTTATTTGAGGCAGGGCATGGTGGCTCATGCCTGTAATCTCACCACTTTGGGAAGCCTAGGCAGGTGGATCACCTGAGGTCAGGAGTTCAAGACCAGCCTGGACAATATGGTGAAACCCTGTCTCTACTAAAAGATACAAAAATTAGCCGGGTGTGGTGGCCTGCACCTGTAGTCCCAGCTACTCGGGAGGCTGAGGCAGGAGAATCGCTTGAATCCGGGAGGTAGAGGTTGTAGTGAGCCTAGATGGCGCCATTGCACTTCAGCCTGGCTGGCAAGAGTGAAACTTCATCTCAAACAAAACAACAACAACAACAACAAAAGAAGATCTTATTTGGATTTCAACAGGAATTGCATTACATTTATAACATAAAGGAGAATAATTAACAACCTGTGTGAGGCCGGGCGCGGTGGCTCAAGCCTGTAATCCCAGC
>NW_012116821.1:2778461-2833343 GCF_000951035.1 Colobus angolensis palliatus | reverse complement strand
GCTTGAACCTGGGAGGTAGAGGTTGCAGTGAGCCGAGATCGCACCACTGCACTCCAGCCTGGGCAACAGAGCGAGACTCTGTCTCAAAAAAGAAAAAAAAAGACTTCTAGGACAGAAGCATGATGGAGTCAAGTCTTCTTGTTTGTGTCAGTAAAGTGTTGTGATCATCACATAGTGGATTTCTTCCCCTCTGTTTTGTATTTTAATGGGGTATAGCTAATGTATAGAAAAGTTAAAACTTTTATTAAGATTTCTTTTACAGCTGGAAACTTCACTGAATCCTCAATCATTCTAAAGGTTTTTCCTTACTTATTATTTGTCTAATTAATCTGCCAGAACCTCAAAGAAGGGTGTCCCCTGCAACTTTCTGATTGTTATCTGGCTTCCCATTATGGTTCTTTTGCCATACTTTTCATTACACTATATTAAGTTGGCATTCACTCATGAGCCTAATTAATGTAATTTTTCCCCTGAGAGATAAATCTACTCTTGCTCTGCTGACAAAAGAAAGTTTCAGAGACAGCGGAGCTGAGCTGGCCCATGTTGTGTGGCATAAGCCATCTTGCAAGTTCTAACCTGTCCCTCAGTGGAGAAATGTCTTCTACATCGCTTTGTACATATTAATACAAAAAATGTATTTATGAACCTGCTGTTGCAGAGGTATATTTGTTGACATACAAAGATGTTCATTTTTTGCTCAGAAAGTACCTAATTCCATTTTGGGGACGTTTCAAATTTTTAAATTTTAAATGTGTAGAGACATGGTCTACCCAACATAACTTCTCTCTGTGCCTCCTGAGAGAGGTACCAGCCTCCCAATTCTTCTCTCTCCAACCTAAATATACCTCCTTCAATGATTTCTTCTTAGATAAGCTGGCTAAGGCTTCTCACCTTCCTTGTCACTCCCTTCGCCTGCCTGCTCTTGGAGGACGCTTCCTCCACGGTGGCCCCAGAACAGATGGGAATGAGCAGGAGAGATTTCTAGGCAGGCGCACAATGACCTCCGCTGTTTCAGCATTATCGCCAACTAAATTGTCCGTGTCTTTGTCTTGGGAAGTGCTGCAGTTCAAATCTCTCCCATCCTGCACTTGTGTATTTTCTGAAAATTGGATTTATCCCTGTTAAAGTTCATTTTATGTGTGATTGACTTTTGTTCTTGTCTAGCTAAGTAATCTTGAGACATTTCTCTCATTCATCAAATAAGCAAACCTTCTTGTTTTGTGCCTTACAAAAAATTTAATAGCCTGCCTTCTAGCTCTAGCTCTAAGTTGCCTATAAATACATTGAAATAGCCAGGGCTGAGGAGAGACCTGTGGTGTGACCTCAGGTGTCTCCTTCCAGGTCATACGTAAATCACTCTTCTTCAGGCATAGGTGGTCAACCAGCTTCAAATGTAACCAATCTTATTGATAAGGTGATGAAAGGAAGGACCTTGTCAAAGATCGGCTGAAAGAATATTGTCCAGAGTTCCATGTGACCCATCTGTGATGTGGTCAGTTATGGGTGCAGCCGCTACAATAGAGCAGCATACACCGGAAAAAACCAGGGCCTAGAATTAGATCTGACTCCTGGAGTGGAACACACAGTGGGCTGGGGTGAGACTGGGGTTTCAGAATGAACCGTTATATTAGTAATATTAGGAAGTATAGCCAGCCACTCAGCTCATGGCACCCTATGGGCTTTTGCTTCTAGAGGGTGTGAGTGGCACATGTGGTTATGGGAACGGCATGTACTGCACAGGCCGCTGTGTGTGCAGGTGTGCATTGAGGTTAATGCATTACATAAAATGCATTTACATGAGAGAGGTGTGTTTCTCCAGTTCTAGCAAAGACACCATACAGGCTTTCATGATATCCCCATGAAAGACAGTGTGGGAGCCAGAGAAAGCAAGCCTGGATAGTACCTTAAAGGATGGCTATGAGGGCATTAGGAGAGGGAAGAGCAGATAGAGTTCCAGGAGAGAGGAAGTCATCAGGACATCATGTGTTGCAGATTGGGTAGACCATCGATAAATGTGGTTCCCACTAGGCAGAGCTGCTGGCCTATACATTGGCTGTCTTTGGGTCTGGTGGTGACTGTGGTTCAACTCGTTTTGGTCAGGTAAGTGGACCATGTGAGATGAAACACAGCCACTCCTGCAAATGGAACCATGCCTGGCCATTTTTCTGAGGATATGACTAGCATTCAACACATCATCAAATTTCTCCAGTACATGCTACTACCACAACCACAGCACAATGGGTACCTGGTTACTGTAAGAGAAACTGTGTGTAAGGCAGAATGCACTCTAAAATCAGGAGTCACAATAGACCCGCTGCTGAATCTGTAATTAGGAGAACTTGAGAGAAATCCTTCTTGGATACAAGATGATCAGCTACATGACCCAAGGTCACTCTCATTTCCATAGTCATGCAACTCTGCAAAAGACAACCAAATAAGGATAAATATATAGCAGGGCTTGAAATAGTAAATCTAATTCTACTGTGTGCCAGTCTATTTTGGTCTCTCAACTATACCAATTCAGAATATGCTTTGCGGACTGCGTTTTTCTTCCTAATTGATTGGAATGAAGTAGATTATTCATGAACATTTTGGCTTTTCCCCGTAGCAAATAGCTCTCTTTCTTCTCTCTCACAATGTGAAGAAAAGCTCTGAATATGACATGGGAAAGTGAGATATTATGTTTGGCTTAAGTAGAAGGAAAGCTTCAACCCCATCATGAAATTTGGTCTTTGCTATTTTGACCACTCTTCTGGTTCAGACAAATTTTCTGAGTGGAGACATCACTAACTTTTAGATCTTACCATGAGCAGCAAGAGAGAGGGGGCATTGCTCTCTGTCCTCAACAGGAAACAGTCTCATTTCTCCAAACTTAACTAGAAGCACAGAGTTTGGGAACTAGGAAGAATCCTAGTGACCAAGTAGGTCAGTATTTTCTCAATCTATATTCTAAGATGTATGAGCCACAAGATGTTCCTAAACAAAGAGTTGTTGGTCAAATAAGTTACAGAATCAATGCTTACTATGCCCTTCTCTTGAAGACTCTGAGAGGCTCTGAAGCAAACAATTCTGTGAGATTTTGTTTTCCAAACTTATTTGATCACAGAATCTGTTTTTTTGGTTTTTGGTCCAGGTAATACCTAACAGCTTCTGGAACTGGCACGCCGTGAAATATACTTGGATAAAGTGCGGATCTATTCAATCCCTCCCTCACTTTACAGAGGAAGGAAATGAAGCCCATATTAAGAAACATGGTTGGGAGGCCAAGGCGTGGATCACCTGAGGTCAGGAGTTTATGACCAGTCTGGCCAACATGGTGAAACCCCACCTCTACTAAAAATAAAAAAATTACCCTGGTGTGGTGGTACACACCTGTAATCCCAGCTTCTCTGGAGGCTGAGACAGGAGAATCACTTGAACCCGGGAGGTGGAGGTTGCAGTGAGCCAAGATCATGTCAATGCACTCCAGCCTGGGCAACAAAGACCAAAACTCCATCTCAAAAAAAGGAAAAAGAAACATGGAGACAATCCTTCCTCGTCACTGACAGGGCTGGAAACTAGACCCTGGCTTCCAGACAACTGACAAGTCCAGACTCTTTCTATCACCTTGAAAGAGGCATTGTTAACAGCAGCTCTGATATATCCCCTAGCACATGTTCACTGTCTGGAATTTGAGGTAGCATTTATTTATAGTGCACTCAGCAATGAATCCATCAAATGCTTTGACTGTTTTAAAAGGGCATTGGGCCCTGAACAGTTGACCTAAATAAAACACTATCATCTAAATGATATGTAATTTACTAGATAGTAAATATTTTATCAGGCTGTATAATAACATTCTAAGAGGTTATTACTTTTATAAGCAAGATTAAATCAAAGGGGTCAAATCCCAATAAAGTGTTCCTAAAATATAAGTATACTACCCAATGGGAAGTAACTGTAGACAATTCTCTTGCAATGCAGAGAGGAAGAGTTGGTGAAGACAAAAATTATAAAAATGTGTCCAAGGGTCGTGTATATATTTTTCCAGAATAATGTAAATTTAAGTAACTTGAGCATGCTTGCACCTCTCAGAAGCAATATTTATCTGCCCCATTCTCTGAATCCTAAAGACACTTTGAATCTACACACATTTTCTCACTTCTTTAATCATACCATGGTTTCTAAGACTGCAGCCCTGGGTACTTTGGAAGCCTGTTAATTTTTTTTTTTTTTTTTTTCTGACTTACTACACTTGAGATATGAGATACACTCCCAGCAGCTGGGATATTTTAAATTGGTTTCTAGCATCTAAATACAAGGTTTCCAAAGCCAATATTGGCCCATGTGGTACTTTTGTGTGTGTGAACCAGAAAGGTGCACCTTCCCCAGGGCTGCTGGATTCCAGCACCAGAGCACAAGGTTTTGGTGAACAAAATGCGGGCTGGATTCCTGACTCAACCTGTTCCATACCCCCCAAGATGGAGGCCCTCATGCAGATGAACAAGTTGCACCACTAAAGGCAAGATCCCTGTTTCTTTCCCTCCCTTTCCTTGAGCCTCCCACCCCTGTAAGGTTGAACTCCCATTCCTACCTGCAGACCCAGCCATCATCCTGACCTCAATCAGCATGTACTTCTGGACCTGAGCCTCTCAATTTGCCTTGCTGACTCAACATCAGAGTATGTCTGACTCTATCACAGTGATCCAGGTCTGATAACTGGACTCCTGACAAACGGTCTCTTTTTCATTTCCTTGCTATTTCAGCTGGTTTTGTGTCTTGCACAATTACCAGTTACTATCTCTAGGTCTTCAGTTCTGCCTAGGGGCTGTGACTCTGCTACCCATGGACAAATTTCTTGGTGACACCAGTCTTCCTGCCTGAAGTTCTGAACTCCCTCCCTGCCCTGGATTCCAGGATGCCCTGTTACCTACTTAAAAATCCTTCCACTTCATCTCACAACTAGGTCACCTGGACTGAAAAACTCTCTTGCCATGACCCCCTGGCATGTGCTTTGTCCCCCAGGGACAGCTGCATCTTGCTTTTGAGTTTTTTGTCTAGGCCTCAGTTGCTGAACCTACGTCTAGGAACTAGTCCCTTCCCCACAGGCCCCCTCTGAATTCCAAGACAGGACAGTCTGGGTTTGGTATATATGCAGACCAACCTCTTAAGCCCTCTATATCAACATTTACCGTAACAGTTGATATTCAGAGAAGTGACTTAAAGCACTGCATAGTTTTTAAGAAAGAACTAAACCTTATTTTACTTATTAAGGCAGAAAATAGAAGACCAAGAAAGAATATCAACTGCAAAGGTTCAAACAAAAAGATGTTTTGATGAAATTCTGAGAAAATTAAGGGCTATGGAACTATAAGCTTCAATGAGCCAAGAACTGTGCCTCTTTACTTCACTAGAGTGAAACAGCACTTAAGACCATAAGAAGTGCTCAGTAAATACTTGCTGTGTCAATAAAAAATAAAGTCAATCTAAACACAGTATTTGGTCAGAAAAGGTCTTACTACTTTATGTGCTCACTCTCATCATACATGTGATAGTACTTGTGTTTAAATCATTTTATAATTTATAGTCTTTTATATATCAAAATAGGATAGATTATTAACAATAAATACAATAAACATAAGATGTCTTTAATGACACAAGTGGTTATCGCAGATTTTAATAGTAAATGTGAGTGTAACATATGTCCTTGTATATGAAATACTGGCAAAATGATAATGCATAGATGGAAATGTATTTGGCTTTTAGGAATGCTAAGAGTCTTTTCTGTAACTGGGACATACACAGGACTAAAAATAACAATGCTTTACATTGCCAGAATGCTCGACAGTTTACAAAATGCTTGAACATCCGTGATCTTATTTGATCCTCACAAGAAGATAGAGAAACATAGCTAAAGGAAATTATATGCATCACTCTTTTATAATATCTAGTGGCTTATGAAATATAACAGCTCTCGAAAAGATCTCTAGTCTTTCATTAACAGTAACAATTCAACTGATAGCACAGAAAGAGATAGGAAAGATATACTCCACAATAAGAAAAATTGAATGGAGGAATATATAATGGCAACTCTCATTTACTGTGGTAAAGACAGACATATTATTCAGCCTGAGGCAGTTACAGAATATGATTCTAAAAGATAAGTAATGAGAAACTGGAAATGAGTAATGAGACTCAAGCTAGTTTCAGCTCACTCAAGAGGAGTTATTACCATACTTACCATTTCCACTGCACAGTATTGATCGTACTAATGCCATTTCGAAGGAGCTGTAGCTCTGGGGATTCAGAGCAGATATTGGGAAGAATTCAAGAGGCCTGAGAGCAGCAAACTCGAGGGTGCAGATACCACGGGGGCTCTCAGGCCAGCCCAGAGCTTCTCCTTATGACATAATGCATCTTGCTCTTATTCCCTCACTTTCCAAGAATGTTATCACTGGGTATCCTGCTGGAGAGTTTGATGAGTTACCCTGGAAACCTACATACCATTTCTATTTAAACGAAAATTCATCCTTTAAACAAGGCGATACGTATTTAAACTATTTTGTTTTCCTTCCATTTTTCCCTTCTCACAAAAGTAATACATGTCCCTTATTAAAAATTTTGCAAACATTATAGAAATATGTAAAAACGTGGCTTTGGTCAGCATTTTACTTACTAAGGCAGAAAGTAGAAGAGATACAGATAGAACACTCACCTCCCCCTTCTGTCAAAGTAACCTCTGTCAATAATTCAGTGTAAAGTCCAGATCTTTTCTTCTGTGCACACACTTAATTTGGCAATAACTTTTAAAGATCTCTGCTATATATATGAATATATAATATATGTATTATATATTTATATATATAATATGTTATATATATACACATATATATATACACACACACACACAAATGTATATATAATTTTTTGAGACAGTCTTGCTCGGTCACCCAGGCTGGAGTACAATGGCATGATCCTGGCTCATTGCACCTTCCGTCTCCTGGGTTCAAGAGATTCTGATGCCTCAGCCTCCTGAGTAGCTAGGATTACAGGTGCCTGCCACCACGGCCAGCTAATTTTTGTATTTTTAGTAGAGACGGGGTTTCACCATGTTGGTGAGGCTGGTCTCAAACTCCTGCCCTCAGGTGATATGCCTGCCTCAGCCTCCCAAAGTGCTGGGATTACAGGCATGAGCCACTACATGTGGCCTATATTTTTGACAACTATCTTATATCAAGTAGCAGTAACAATGATGTGACTCTTATCAGATTTTTAAAATAATTCAGCCTCATACATTAAACATGGAGAGATTGAAGCTCTGAAGAAATGTTTTAAAAAGTGATGGGGAAAAAAGTCCATCAGAATTCAAAACCAGCTAGAGCTAGGGCTATCCAAATTCCGGGAACTGTAGAGCTAACAGGTTTCTAGC
The DNA here is from genome assembly GCF_000951035.1 of Colobus angolensis palliatus. Taxonomy (NCBI): domain Eukaryota; kingdom Metazoa; phylum Chordata; class Mammalia; order Primates; family Cercopithecidae; genus Colobus; species Colobus angolensis. The sequence goes on along the minus strand of NW_012116821.1, from coordinate 2,825,935 downwards.
TGTCAACATCTGAAATAGGATTTACAGGAGCCAAAACGTTTGAAATAAGAATGTGGTCAAATGTGTCCCTGGCATGAACTTTCAGCTGACTAAAACAAACACTGAAATAGCAACAGCATCCATCTCAGATAAACCTGCTTTCCCAGTAGCCTCCTCAGCTTGCAAGAGATTTCCATTACCTTTTTCTAGAAGGGTACCGTGCTTCCATTGAAATATCAGTCCTGCTGGTGCTGCATGAAGCAACAAAGCTCTGTGACTTTCTAATCTCTGGTTTCCACACTTGGAAATGCTGCCCTGCTATTTCAGAACTCAAGTCCCCACTCTGCAAAGAAACTGTGCTTGGACATGTATACATATGTAACAAACGTGCACATTGTGCACATGTACCCTAGAACTTAAAGTATAATAATAATGAAAAAAGAAAAAGAAACTGTGCTTGGAATGTCTACAACTCATTTGTTTGGAGCTTGTGTCATATCTTCCTATAGTAACAAGTCTGGGTGGGATTGTGGAATTCTTAGAGCAGTGCAGTTAATCAAATTTTACCCAAAGTACCCAACTGAGTGTCCTGTAGAGATATGAGACCTTGGGAAACAATGTCTTTTAAAAATGTTTTCTTTCAGCATTCCAACTTGGGATGCCTGGAATTTGGTCTTATCCCAGGGCCAGGGACTTCCCGTCCTAGTGCGTGGCAGGTTTCCGAGGCTCTGGAAACACCATCTCCCAGGATCTGGCACACAGCAAGTCACAGGGCAGGTGCCCGGGCTAGTGAGACATGGGGCCACAGTACTCTCCACAAACAGGCCTTGACCGAGGAACTCACAGCTCCTCCTCTCCTTCATGTGTACCCCACAAAGATCCTCAAAATGCAAATTGCTCATCTAAGGCTGAAGTGTAAACCATTGGTTTGTTTCAATTGCCTTTTCAGCCCTGTGTATATTGGGAAAACAAGTTTTCAAGTAGAAAAAAGGAAGAGGGTCTTTTACTTTGGGGATCTGGAAAGAAGGTAGAGGTTTGTGAGCTGCAACATCCAGAACAAAGCAGACGCCAGTTTCCTAGGATGTGCAGTTACTTTCAATGGAGGCAGGCTCTGGAATGCAGGACTCTGTAACTTCCCTAGATTTCAAGATCTATTATCTCCCTTCTGTTCCTTACAGTAAGTAGTGATATAAATCTTAAATTATTATTATTATCATCACCTTGAGACAGAGTCTGCTCTGTCACCCAGGCTGGAGTGCAGCAGCATGATCTTGGCTCACTGAAACCTCTGCCTCCTGGGTTCAAGGGATTCTCCTGCCTCAGCCTCCCGAGTAGCTGAAATTACAGGTGCCGCCATCGCACTCAGCTAATTGTATTTTTAGTAGAGACGGGGTTTCGCCATATTGGCCAGGCTGATCTCAAACTCCTGACCTTAAGTGATCTGCACTTAACCTCCCAAAGTGCTAGGATTACAGGTTTGAGCCACTATACCCAGCTTAATCCTTAAAATAAAATAAAATAAAATAAAAGTTTCTGCCCTTTTTTAAGGGGACAGCAAAGAAGAGAGTGGAGGAGTCTGCACTTTTTCTCCCTAAGCAGTCTTGGGAAAACAGATTTCCAAGCGTTAAAGTGTATGGTGTGGGTTTTAAGAGGTGTAATCCATAAGGGGAAGGCACAGAGAAGACGTTCTCAAAGTGGAACCAGTGGCAACAGCATCACCTGGAAACTTAGACATACACGTTCTCAGCCCCCACTGAGTCACAGACTCTGGGAATGGGGCCCAGAAAGCTGAGTGCAATAAGCCTTCCAGGTGATTCCAATATTCTCGTTCACACTTGAGGACCACTGGCACAGTGGATAAGGAAGGACCTGCTTTTAAGCCCTGTCTCTGCCACTTAACAGCTGTGTGAGCTTGAGCAAGTTAGTCTTTCTGAGTTTATGGAGAGAAATAAATGAGATAATGTACTTGAAGCACTTAGTGCAATGTCAGATATATAGAAAGCACTCAATACACGTTAGCAGCTATGGTCACTGTTATGTATGAGGGGAAGGAAAAAGGATAGGTCCTTCAACAAATTAGCACAGCATTTACCAGCTTAAAAGCCCTTTCAGATACTGACATTGTATTTCCAGGAAATCCAAAGGTCACATACATTCTGTGTGATCTCATCCACACAAAAATTTGAACAGAGCAGTAGTTTTTTATCCTCAGAACCCCCACGGAGCTTTTACATTCTGTCCTGCCACCCGCGGGCCTTCAGAGCAGTAATCCATGGCAGACCTCGGTAATCCATCATTTTAAAAAATCCCCATAGGCAATGCAGCAAAATAGCTACTGGAATCACAGGTGGTAATAGTTAGAGGTAACATGTATTGAATATTTATGTGTGCCAGGCACTGTGCTAACTTCTTTATAGATGTTGCTTCATTTAATTCTCACAGCAATCCTGAGTTAGGTACTATCAATTTTTTTTTTTTTTGGAGGCAGGGGATGGAGGGCAGAGTTTTGCTCTTGTCGCCCAGGCTGGAGTGCAATGGCTCGATCTCAGCTCACTGCAAACTCTCCCTCCCAGGTTCAAGCGATTCTCCTGCCTCAGCCTTCTGAGTAGCTGGGATTACAGGCCCACACCATTAGGCCCCGCTAATTTTTGTATTTTTAGTAGAAACGGGGTTTCACCATGTTGGCCAGGCTGATCTCGAACTTCTGACCTCAGGTGATCCACCTGCCTCAGCCTCCCAAAGTGCTAGGATTACAGGCGTGAACCACCGCGCCTGGCCTACTATCAGTTTTTAAATTTTACAGGTGAGAAAACTGAGGTATAGAGGGGCTAAGTTACCCCAAGTTCACAAACCTGAGAAGCGGTTTAGGACCCGAGCCCAGGTTTGAGTTATCAACTGCACTTCACTGATGCAAAAATAGATGCATTCATTTGCTCATCCATCCAACATGCATTTGTTGTTGGTAACCAGGTAATAGCTGAAAGCTGAGGGATATAAACTGAACATCGAGTCCTATCTCCATCCTCAGGAAGCTCATGCCCTCCAGTGCTGGGGGGCAGGACAAATGGCAGAGAGACCGCCGTATTTTACAAGATGTCATTGTTCTCTGAGAGGCTGAAAAGATTTTCTATCACCACTAGCCTCCTCCTGTCCACGGCTATTTACAGAATGGGCAAACCAGCCTTCCAGCAGAACACCCAAACCTGCTAGCTGTCAACGTTCCCGGCAGCTCTGCAAGGCCTTCGAGCGGGCCTCGCTCTCCTCTCGGGGGTGGTACCTTCATTCGGTCATCCTGTAAGTGTTCCACTTCCCGAGGGAGGCCAAGCACTCACACCGCGGCGAGGGGACCTGTCACCGCAGAGCCGGGTGGCTGGCTCTCCTCCAGGGAGAAAGCCTGTCACTTACACCCTTCCTTACCACTGTTAGGAAGTTAACTAGAAAAGTACAAACAGAAGACCAAGGCCTGCGTTTTAGAATCGTGGAGTGTTAGCGTTGGCCAAATCGTTGGACACAATGTAAGCTTGATCAGGAAAATGAGCTCCAAGGTCTCACAGCAGGCGGGGCCTGGAATCCTGGCGCAATCTGCGACCCTCACTGCCTCCTACAGTCGGGGCTGAGCGTTCTTTCAAACAGCCAAAGTAATCACTTAAGTCCACCAATGATCTCCTTGGAGAAATAAAGTGATCCTCCCTAGGAGACGGCCTTGGAGGGCATCGCCCTCGGCGCTGGGCACAGCACGTCTTCCCTGCCTGGGCGCGGGAGGAGGGTTTGGGGACAGCGGCCGCACTCCGGACCCTTCTTCAGATTGCACAGGAGGAGGCGGCAGCGGAACCTTTCTCCTCCGCCTCGCTCTCGCTTCCACCCGTGCCCAGTTGGGGACGGACGCACTAGAGGCGACCTAAGCATGGAGACAGCGGGCGCTGGAACTGGGCAGCCGGCCTCTGGGCTGGAGGCTCCGGGGTCCACGGATGACCGGCTTTTCCTGGTTAAAGGTAAGGTGTGCTGTGGTGAGGTGCGGGCGTCGGGGAGAGCTAACCCCGGACCCTGGCTTGCGCTGGGGCGGGTATTCACACACATCCCGCTTTGGGAACCCTTAGCTTGGGCTTGCCCCTGAGTTTAGCCCGCGGAGTCTGGCGGCCCCAGGGCGGGTAGGTAGCTTGCTGGGTGGAGTCTCCCCTTGGGCGGGGCGGGGGGCAGATCCCGCCAACTATTCTCCTGGGCGTGCCATATTTCCCCATCACCTCTGCAGCTGTTCTCGAGCCTTGCCTTTTCTGATTGCCATCGTCTCTGTCTCCCCGTGAGAAACTTCACGCCGTGGTCCCAGGGGAGAGGGGGAAGGGAAGCTGAGCCTATTCTCTGCGCTCGGGAATAATAACTCGGAATGACTCAAGGAACCAGAGGTCGTGAGGTCACGCGAGTTTCTCAGCCACTGGCATTTACTGTTAGCAAGAGCTGCTTAGCCATGGTTTCTTGAATTTCAAAAGTGATTTTGATTGTAACTCGAATAGTATCTTAAACTTACTTTTGTACGTCTTTTTAACCTCTTTTTATTTAATTTTTGAAATATCCCCCCTCCTCCCTGAAACTCTTGGCAGGTGGAATTTTCCTTGGTACTGTTGCTGCAGCGGGAATGCTAGCTGGATTTATTACAACATTATCATTGGCTAAAAAGAAAAGCCCTGAATGGTTCAATAAGGTTGGTGACACTGAAATCCATTCATAGCATCGTTATTGTTTTTGTTTACAATATACAGCAGCTTTTGCATAGAAAAAATAAAGAAAATATTGATGGCTTTCCACATTGCTTTAAGATGTGAATTTATATACGCTCATGGATTCTAGAAATGTACAAATTAACCAACGATCTTTATTTTCATTTAGAAAGATGTGCTTATGTGGTCTCTTAAATTTTAGCAGAACAAGACTTTGAAAGCTTGTCTGGTACATTTCCTATTCACAACATGACTTTAAATCTAAATTTGGGCCAGGTGTTGTGGCTCACGCCAGTAATCCCAGCACTTTGGGAAGCCCAGAGGGGTGGATCACCTGAGGTCAGGAGTTTGAGACCAACCTGGCCAACATGGCAAAAACCCATCTCTACTAAAAATACAAAAATTAGCTGGGTAGCCTGGCATGGTGGTGCACTCCTGTAGTCCCAGCTACTCAGGAGGCTGAGGCAGGAGAATCACTTGAACCCAGGAGGCTGAGGTTGTTGTGAGCCCAGATCGCACCACTGCACTTCAGCCTGGGTGACAGAGCAAGACTCTGTCTCAAAAATAAATAAATATTCACACAAATAACTGTGTAATTACAATTTGATGTGTGCTATGGAGGAAAAGTGTTATGTAAAACATCATAAAAAGTTTCCTTTCCAACTTACATTTATGTTTAATAATCATACTTAAGCCTTATTGATACCATAATGGCAAGAGACCACATTTAAAGTGTGCTTGGATCCCCTCTGAATACTTACATGGAGCTTCCTAAATCACTGCTATGGACCTTGTGGGTCATTTTCTCTCTATGTTATAGAATGTTTTCAGAGCAGAAATATATTTTGTGGTAGAAACCAAAGTAGTGCCTTAACAGTAGAATTTTGGTTGATTTCTAAATCTAAGTTATGTTAATCCTTGGCTCACTGATCATTTTAATAATCTAATGAAAACTAGGGATTCTCTGGGGCTGGTGGGAGCACGTACACATATTCACAACTTTCCATCCTATTTTGTTCTGAGATTTGATCATCACAAATGCCCTTCAGGGTCTAACAGTATTTCAAACTGTGGTCCACAGAACCCTGCTAATCCTTGATCCTTGGGTCCATGAAGTCAGAACTATTTTCATAATGATAGTAAGATGCTTGTACTAATGGTACAGAGGCAGTGGAGAGTAAAACTACTGATACCCTGATCTAACTAAGGCAGTAGCACCAAACTGTGCTGAAAGTCGTTGTGTTCTTCATTACAAAGTACCTGTATTTTTTAAAGCCAGCATTACTTAAGAATGCCCTTGTTGAAGAAATAAAATAATTTTATTAAATCATGACCCTCGAATAAACCTCTTTTTAATATTCTGTGTAAAGAAATGAGAAATACAAGGCCAGACGCAGTGGCTCACACCTGTAATCCCAGCACTTTGAGAGGCCGAGACGGGCAGATCACAAGGTCAGGAGATCAAGACCATCCTGGCTAACATGGTGAAACCCCGTCTCTACCAAAAATACAAAAAATTAGCCGGGTGTGGTGGCGGGCGCCTGTAGTCCCAGCTACTCTGGAGGCTGAGGCAGGAGAATGGCGTGAACCCGGGAGGTGAAGCTTGCAGTGAGATCATGCCACTGCACTCCAGCCTGGGCGACAGAGCGAGACTCTATCTCAAAAAAAAGAAAAAAGAAAACAAAAAAAAAGCAAGAAATGGGAAATACATAAAGCATTTCTATTTTATACTGAAGTAGGATTTTTTTCTCTAGAAAAGCAATTGAATTGCAAGCTGAACTAGCCACTTTTTTCTTATAGAATATCATTTTTCCTTGAAAGAACAACTGACAAACTATGCTTATTCAGAAGTGGGTATTTGGCAGACATCTTAATAATGAATAAAATGAGCTTGTCTTTTCAAGCAAACTGTTGTCAGTATTTATTGCCACTGATAAAATTCAAGCTTTCGAGTGAAAAATTAGATTTTAGAAAACTTTTATCTGTCATCATGAGCTTAACAGTTGCTCAGTATTTAATGGTTTTTCCAATGAGATTTTATGGTGATATTAATGATGTGTTTTTAAAAATATTATTTTAATAAATGGTGTCAACAATTGAAAATCTGTATAACTTGAAAGATCTATATAACCAGTATCTTTTGAATGAGCATGATACCTGGGCTTAAAGTCCATTCAAAGTGCAAAATAGACTAATGGATTTTAATAAGAAATTACAAAAAAATTTATTGTTATGACTCCAGGTTCCATGTTGCAACTAATCCTTCATAAGTTATTTGTTTTGGTGTATTATCAGAGAAGGAAAAGCTATTACAATATTCTTCCCTTTTCCAAAAATGTGACCATATATCTGTGTGAGGCCACATTTTATTTGTTTATTTTCACCAAAGATAATATCTTGCAACAGACTGAATACAAAAGCAGATGTGAAAATTCATCTATCTTTTATTAAGCTAGACATTTAAAGGAGTAACAGGCCGGGTGCAGTGGCTTACGCCTGTAGTCCCAGCACTTTGGGCAGATCACTCTAGGCCAGGAGTTTGAGACCTGCCTGGGCAACATGGTGAAACCCTGTCTCTACTAAAAATACAAAAATTAGCTGGGCATGGTGGCATGCACCTGTAATCCCAGCTACTTGGGAGGCTGAGGCATGAGAATTGCTTGAACCCAGGAGGTGGAGGTTACAGTGAGCTGAGATCATGCCACTACACTGCAGCCTGGGTGACAGAGCGAGACTCTGTCTCAAATAATAAAAAATAAATAAATAAAAGAGTAACAAAAATGTAAAACATTGTCTCTCTTTGCACAGTTTTGTTTTGGAAAAGTAATTTTTCCTAAAAACTAGACTTGTATTAATCTAGAACGATTTACTATTTTTAAATGACTAATACAAATTAAGAATTTCTTAATTTTAATTTCTGATATATTAAATATTGATAAATACAACCCACCTAATTGAAAGTCTTTAGGGCCCAAGTATAAAGGGATCCTGAGACCAGGAAGTTTGAGAACCCCTGTTTTAGATGGTTCTATCTTCCTCTGGGAAAACACTGGAATTAGAGTATGACCACTTACCCAGACTCTGTTTCAGAGGTAAAATGGTTTGTAGAAGAACTCAGAGATTTTGGAGCACACAGTTAATGCGTGTACACTGAGCAAGCACCAGTCTAAGAATGTCACTTAGTATACTTCACAGTTGCCACCTGGAGGTCTTTTCTAACATGAATGATATCTAACATTTGAGTGCTTAGCATGTGGTGGCTGCTCTTCTGTGGGCTTTACTCACTGAACTCCCCTCACGGCCCTAGGCAGGACTGTTACGTGTGGTCCCCATTAAAGGGCAGGAAACTGAGGCACAGATGAATTAAGCAACTTGCCCAACCTGGTACTCTTCCCATCTTTGGATACTTCTAGGGAAGAAATGTTACAATTTTTAGTAATATTGCTATTTAAATAGACTTCTGTCCATTAGCCTGGGATTCTAGATATTAAAACAGATTCAAATTGTAACCCCAGAGGACTTTAAAATGATAAACTTGTCAGTTGGGGACTGCCTACACCGCTTTTATTTTGGGATGATAGCTATCCTTTTAATGTCCTGTTTTCATCGTCTTAGCTGTGTCTCATGCAAAACGACTGGGAGTTGAAAAGCAATAATAGATGCTGAATGGACTTTCATTTTTCTTTGTAATTTCCTGAATAAACAGAAAGAGGAAGGTGCAAGATAAAAGTGGCCAAGTAATCTGCTCTTGAGCTTCTTTGGTCGATCTATTAAAATAGATCAACACTTTTGTTAACTAGTATATCTTGCATTTGTACGTCGGTCTCATAATTGGTAGACTAAATGAGGTGCCATAAGAGAAACTAACGTGTATTATATGTCTATTTGGTTAAAATAACTGAAGAAAATACATAATCACATGCAAAGTCTATTTATCTGAAATATCTGGTGTCCCTGCTTATCTTAACATTATGGCAGGAAAAAATTCATAAAATAACCGAGTTATTTTAATACCCACTTATGTAATGAGTAGATAAAAAGGGCAAGTCGTTCATCTTTCTGATACAGTTACAACTTCTGGAAAGTTATAAAAATCGATATTTTAAAAAATGTATTGCACAATATGAAAACACAGCCAAGGCCGGGGGCAGTGGCTCACGCCTGTAATCCCAGCACTTTGGGAGGGCGAGGAGGGCGGATCACAAGGTCAGGAGATCGAGACCATCCTGGCTAACACGATGAAACCCTGTCTCTATTAAAAATACAAAAAATTAGCCAGCAAGGTGCCGGGCGCCTGTAGTCCCAGCTACTCAGGAGGCTGAGGCAGGAGAATGGCATGAACCCGGGGGGCGGAGCCTGCAGCGAGCCGAGATGGCGCCATTGTACTCCAGTCTGGGCAACAAGAGTGAAACTCCATCTCAAAAAAAAAAAAAAGAAAAAAGAATTCATTTGATTTACATAAAATTCATCCCAGGATTAGACTGAAGAAAAGCGAAAACTGCGAACCGTATTTGTAAGTATGTCGCCTACCTTCTGACAGACTGAACACTTTGCTCGTGGTAGTGCCACACATATCAATAACAGGTTACTTTTATCACCTGCTTTTTCAAGGGTTCTGGTAAGTGGTAGACGATAAGGGGCACCCGTATCTTCAGGCACAAGAGGTATTATAAATACAGAGTTCTCATTTAGAAAATAATTTTTCTGTTTCATCTTGGGGATTCTGTATACCCTAATTGCAATATGATTTGTTAACTTCCATATACAAATGCCTTAATTTTAATTTAAGAAAAATAATGTGTTAGTGAGGAATAGTGTAGCCATATCTACATGTGTACACATGTATGGCTTGCACATGTGGCTATATCTAAAGATCCTTTAACACAGTGTTATCTTTTGGCAAGTCAGTGTTTTCCTATAGCAAGTCAGCCAGTGTCCATTTTGAAAATTTTGAACCATGGTGTCTGAATGTCATGTGACATTCTTCCCCAGAGAATAAAGCTTGTGATTAGATTGTTTTAAAGTGAATAATGAAACTTAATAAAATAATTTAGAAAAAATCTTAATAATGACAGATCAACGTCTAACAATCAAGTTTCCACTAAGATTCATTTTTGAATACAGGCAACTAGTAATAACTCATTTCGGGCTGAGATGAGAGGATTGCTTTAGGCCAGGAGTTGGTACAAGAAAAAAAAAAAAAATTAGCCAGATGTGATGGCGCACACCTGTAGTCCTAGCAACTCCAGAGGCTGAGGTGGGGGTGGGGTTGGGCGGGGGAATTGCTGGAGCCAGGGAGTTTGAGGCTACAGTGAGCTGTGATCATGCTGCTGCAGTCTAGCCTGGGTGACAGAGTGAGACTCAAAATAAATAAATAAGAAATAGATTGAACAATATAAAGGAAGTTATTGTAAAAAAGAAAAAGGACTCTAGTAAAGGGAAATGTATTTCCAGATGGAAGACAGGATGTTAAAAATTTGCTGTCTCTTATCAGATTAGGTTTAATGTCATTCTGTGAAAATGCCAATGAATGGGGGATAGAGAAATCTTGACAAAATGGTCTAGGATTTTTCTAGAAGAATTAACAGGCCTGGTGCCTTACATACTCAAATATTTGTGAGTCCGAGAAGGCATGCAATCATTAAGTAGCAAAGCTAGAATTAGAACTTGGATTAACCTAGCTTCCTAATATCATGTTGCTTGCACAGAGAAAAATTTGCAAACACCCCCAGAGTGCTTATTCTTTCTGCACTGATTGTTTTTACTTCAACTTTTCTGTCTCATTTCAGGGAAGTATGGCCACGGCTGCATTACCGGAAAGTGGGTCTTCCCTTGCCTTGCGAGCTCTGGGCTGGGGCTCACTGTATGCATGGTGTGGGGTTGGTGTGATTAGCTTCGCAGTCTGGAAAGCTTTAGGAGTTCACAGTGTAAGTAACTACAGTCTTGTCACTGGTATCTAGATGTTTATTCTGCTGACTGTGTTCTAAATTTTCCTGGTTTTCAAATTTATTTGCATGTAGTTTGGTCACTGTCTAGGGAAATGATGACAGAGTACATGACTAAATTCTTACTAATAACTAGACAGCTTCTTATTACTAATAAATAAAATTTTTGAAGGTGGTAAAACTTCAAATAAATTAAGTAATGACTAATTTATAGCTAATGTTCTATATGAATTGACATTAGGGCAGGTGCAGTGGGTTACGCCCATAACCCCAGCACCTTGGGAGCCTGCGGCAGGCAAATCACTTGAACTCCAAAGTCCAAGACCAGCCTGGGCAATGTGATGAAATCCTGTCTCTACAAAAAAATCAGCTGGGTGTGGTGGCATGCACCTATAGTCCCAGCTACTCGGAAGGCTGAGGTAGGAGGATCACCTGAGCCTCACAGGCTGAGGCTGCAGTGAGCCAAGATCACTGCACTTCAGCCTTGGCAATGGAGTGAGACCCTGTCTCAAAAACAAAATAGAATAAATAAATAAATTGACATTAGCTGTTTGTTCAATAAAATTATTAATTTGGAACAACTTTCTATGCTGTTTGATATCATATATATATAATCTTTGTAAAAGAGTTAAAGCATTTTAAAATTATTTAAATTATTAATGTGTTATTTACATATTTTTGGAAAAAATCCTAAAAGCTTGTGTGTGTGTGTGTGTGTGTGTGTCTATGTTTGTATATATATATATAAAATTTATACCTCAAGCTACAGAGCATTACATTAAGAATGACTGCCTTCTTTTTTTTTTTTTTTTTAAACAACTGGTCGAAAGTTCTGTGGACCGGACCCTTCATGACCGGTGAGAATTGGCAGTAGTTTGAGATAGGTGGCAGTGGTAAAGTTGATAAAAACAGATTCTTGATATATTTTGAAGGTCAAGTCAGCAAAGATTTGTTGTTGATTGGATGTGGGGTATGAGAAAGAGTGAAGTTGGATGTCATCCAGACTTTTGGCCTGAGCAACTGAAGGATGGGTGGGGAGCAGTGTGAGAAGAGGAGGCATTGGGAGATAATGTCAGGAGCTCGATCTGTGACTTGTGAGGTTGACACATCTGTTTGATAGCGAGATAGAGAGCAAGTAAGCAGTTAGATATAGAAGTTGAGAGTTAGGGGAGAAGTACAAGGTGAAGATTTGAATTTGAGACTCATCAGTATATGGGTAGCATATAAAGCCATGAGACTAGATTAACTCACCAAGGCAGTAAAGGTTGAAAGAGAAGAGAAGAGGTCTGAGGAAGGAATTCTTGGGGACTCCTAAGGTTAAGAGGTTGAGGAATGAGGGGAAAGTACCCTGCTGAAGAGGGAAATCTCCTTGGCCTGGTGACTTAGACACCAGGTGAAGAAAACATTTCAAGGAGAAGCGACTGACTGTTGTATGCTGGTGAGAAGTTACATAAGATGAGGATTGATAATTCACCGGGTTTGGCAGTGTGACAACCATTGGTGAAATGGTGGAGTAAAGTCTGAGTGATTCAAAAGGGAATGGAGGAGAATCAGAGGCAGTGTGTCTAGGTGAGTCTTGAGTTTTGCCACAAAGTGAAGGAAGGAAATGGAGTCATAGCTGGAAAAAAGAATGGGATCAAGAGATAGTCTATCACTTATTGTATTTTACATTGGGAGAATTAACAGCATGTATATGCTGATGAGAATGATTCAGCAGGGAGGAAGAAACTGGGGCAAGTTGGCAGGGTTGCAGGAACAACCTCATAGGCATTATTGAGATTTTCATATTTAGTTTAATCTTAAACGAACATAAACATTGCTGTGCTTTTCACTCAGAATACACTGATAGACAGATGATGGTGCTTTTCTCCTAGTCTAACCTTTGTTTTTAAATTTTATTTTTATTTTTGACTTTTTGGAGACAGGGTCCTCCTCTGTCGCCCAGGATGGAGTGCAACGGTGCGATCTCAGCTCACTGCAGCCTCCTAGGCTCAAGCAACCCTCCCACCTCAGCCTCCTGAGTAACTGGGACCGCAGGTGCATATGCCACTATGCCTGGGTACTTTTTTTTAAATTTTTTGTGGAGATGAGGTCTCACTATGTTGCCCAGGCTTGTTGCGAACTCCTAGACTCAAGTGATCTTCCGCCTCAGCCTCCTGAGTAGCTGGGACTGCAGATGCATATGCCACTATGCCTGGCTACTTTTGAAAATTTTTTGTAGGGATGAAGTCTCACTATGTTGCCCAGGCTGGTTGCGAACTCCCTGGACTCAAGTGATCTTCTGCCTCAGCCTTCCGAAGTGCTGGGATTAAAGGTGTGAGCCACTGCACCCGGCCCTCACCTTGATTTTCGAGTTGACTTTGCTGGCTAGTCATTGTTTGTAATACTAAATTAGAGATTGCTTGAAAAGACAGAAAATCTGTGACTGAAGATTTTTCATGATTTTTGCTCTTAACCTCAATTTTGCTTTTGACCAATATAAAACCACTTTTTCCATTTTAGGCATTGCACAGACATTTTAGACGTAGCAGATTATTTAATCTTCATAATAACTATCTAGCAGATATTAATATCCTCCATTTTATAAATGAGGAAATTGAGGCTCAAAGAGGTTAAATCACTTGCCCAAGGTCACATAGCTTGTAACTGGCAGTGTCAAGATTTAAACCCAGGTCTGAATCTTCAGATTATTAAGTAGTACTTAGTAATAAAGTTATTAAGCTTCTAGTTTCTATAAAAATGACAGTCTGCTAGCAGTTTACATGAACTGTGTGGAACTGATATGTGGTGTTTGCAGTGCTGAGTAATGTGGGTCACAAACTTAGTAAAATGTTAAGGTGTTTGAAAATACGAAGTCTCACTTAGAACAGTCAATCCCAGTTTTCATAAACCAATAAAATTAGGTTATCTGAATTATACACTTGATAATTCAATGTTTATGGGCTAGAATAATCCAACCGTGCTAGAGTAATCCAATTTTTTATTCATAATTATTATGGAATTTCATTTCACATAGAACACATCCTTAAATATAAATATACATTTGTATTTCACACAGTGGTATATCATTTAATCAGAGGTTCCAAAGAAGGAGAGGTATTGGAAGCTATGTTGTTACCAAACAAAGCAGATACGTTTGCCCAGCATTGAAGATGGGTAGAATGTGAACTTCTTTGTTTTTTGGCATTAATACAAGGATTGCTGCCTAAATAGGATATTTTGGGGAGAAAAAATATTTTCTGGTTGGTACTACTGAATATAAGAATATGTGGAATCCTTTTATATTGCATCTTTATGTCATCCAGTGATAAGTAGGAAATATCTACTCAGTCTCTGCTGGGTACCTGGGATTGGGTTAGGTGCTGAGACCACAAAGAAAGACAGAGTTCCTGACATCTTTATGTCTAACTAAAAAGAGAGACTGCATATACACTCTCTCTACATATAGATCATTAGGCATATCAGTTTGATCTCCATGTCTGAGAAGGCCCACAGAAAAATGAACCCACTGATACCTTTTCAAGGACACATCTTTTAAAGGCAGTAGTGTTTGCTAATTTGCTGGTTTGTTCATTCTAAAGTCATTTGTGGGCTTCCCCTGAGCCATACACTGTGCTAAGACACGGCTACCCTGTAAAGTGGTAAGCATTTCCTGTTGACTTTCTAAGCAAATTCTTATGGTATGACCCTGCTCTGAGGCTTGCAGACAGCAATGTGGTATATTCAGCTCAGCATTTAGAGAGTTTTGATGATAATTATGAGGTTACCCTGAGTCCAGTAAGAACTTCTCTCACTGTGTATGTACTGTCTCATCTTTGTGTGACTAAGAACAGTCTCAGTCAGAAAATGTTGAACAGAGATGGTCCAAGTCTTTGCACTCAATAAATAATTGAGATGATCATTCTAGATAAATGCACGTAAATCAAAATCGACTCCAGTGTTAAATAATTGTAAGTAGCTAGCTTGAATTGTATTAAATCTCTGATAGAAACCCAGTTCCAATACAAAAGAGTGCCATCTAATGGCTAACCTAGAGCATCTTGATGAAAGTCCTTGTAGTTCCTATTTTAATTCACAGCTACATCTGCTGGCCTAAAAGGGAACATGTTTAAAATGCTTAAAGTGAAACTTCAGTTTCTTAGAAGTATTTTGGTTTTATTGTTTGTTTATTCATAATTATTCTGCAATTTCATTTCACATAGAACACATATAATAATATAAACACATGTGTATTTTACACAGTGGTATATCATTTAATCAGAGGTTCTAAAGAAGGAGAGGTAGGAGAAGATGTCGTGTTAGACCAAGGCAGGTAAGTTTGCCCAGCATTGACAATGGGGAGAAATCAGTGCCAGTTCAATATCTACCTTGCTCCCCTGCCCAGCCTGGCCAGCAAGCACAGCTTGACTATCAGTTTGTGTTCATCAATTAATTTCAAATATGCTATTTTATTATATGATTATATTTAAGATAGCACTAATTTTATCACAATAACTTAATTGTGGAAAAAAAGATGAACGTTTCCTTTGGGTTTGTAGTCTCCTAAATCAGCTGTGTACATGATATGAGAATGCACGCTGGGGCACTACGGTGAGGCCGAGTGAGTGCATGCTGGGGTACTATGATTCGGTTGTTTTATCAGGACAGATAGTTTACGTTTGGAGAATAGTTGAGGCAAATGCTCTAAGGAACTCTTGTACTAAGTGGTAGTTCCCAAACTATCAAAGAAGAAAAAGAAACCTTGCTGTTTACGTATAGTTATTTACATGTAACTCAAGAGCAGTGACTTTTAAACTTTTTTACCTTTTATTATTTATAGTAGGTGTTGATACTTGAAGGATTCTGAAGAGGTTTCCGTTATTTATAGGTAGACTACCTTGACTTTTTTCCTCCCCTTAGAAGGAGAAACATGAAATATCTAAATAATTCCTAGTTGGTATGATTAGAACTTTTATCAAGGGAGTATGCTCTATGTCTGTGGACCTGTGCTTATGTTTGTAGGGAGGTGATTATCTCAAAGGACTGGCAGAATTACCATTGCTAACCTTTACTGGGGCTTCTAGAGAATGCATTCATGATGCCTGGTATAGTAGGAATTTACAGATAATTTATAGTTCTTGTCCTCACAGGAGCTGAAACCTCAATTGTAATAAAAACTATCAGCAAAAATGTTCTTAGTTATTGTGAAATACTTTAAATTGTCCAGTTATTTAACTTTTTAAATTAATGTATAAATGAAGGGAGTTTTTGATTTGTTTTTTACCCCTTTACCATGGGATAAGAAGTATTTGTTAGCTGGGCGGTGGCTCATGCCTGCAGTCTCAGCACTTTGGGAGGCTGAGGCAGGAGGATTGCTTGAGTCTAGGAGTTTGAGACCAGCCTAGGCAACATAGCGAGGCCCTGTTTTTACAAAAAAAGTTTAAAAAATTAGCCAGGCATGGTGGCACGTGCTCGTAGACCCAGCTACTCAGGAGGCTGAGGTGTGGGAGGAGCACCTGCCCTGGGAGGTTGAGAGTGTAGGAAGCCAAGATCACACCACTGCACTCCAGTCTGGGTGACAGAGACCCTGTTTAAAAACAAAGAAACAAACAAAAAACAGTATTTATCTTTATATATATTGAGGACCTTTTTATTCAAAAAAGAAAAAAAAGACAGCCTTGGGTATTTTTTGTAAAAATATGTACTCGTTTAAAAAAAAAAAAAAAAATCAATGTGGAAAAGTACAAAAAAAAGCAAAAATCACCAGAAATTCTACTAAGTTGTAATCATAATTACAGTAGAAACATCATTTTGGACAATCTTGTGTAGGCATATTCATAGAATTGTATAGAAATGCTATTTTACTGCCTGCTACTCTGGGATCTTTTTTCACTAAACAGTCACAGGAACATCTTTGCACAGCAGAGTATATAAATCTCCATCACTTTTAATCACTGTATGGAATGCTATTGTGTATTATAATGTATTTAATCGGTCTCCTGCCAATGGCATTTAGATTGTAATTTTTCACTATTAAATACCATAGGGAATCAGTAGGCATACATCTTGTTGCACAAAAGATGTTATTGTTTGTTGAGTCAAGGTGCATTTTTTAAATGTTTTTGATATTTGTTGCTAACCAGCCCTCCAGAAAAGTTTATACAAAATGCATAAAAGTTTCCTGGCATCCTTGCCCTGCTTGCCTTGCTTCTATTACTCTGAAACTTTGCCAATCTGATTGATAGAAAATAATCCACTCCCACCCCCAACTGTCTTTCTTCCTGTATTTCTCCTGAGTCCTTGCTGCTAGAAAGGCTTTTATGGAAGTGACTTGTGATTGGAGTCTTGCACAGCTTTCCAGGGCCCCGTCTTGCCTCCTCATCTGCTGATAGATGTTGCTGCTTTTTCAAGAGCCCAGACCTCCTTTTCTTTAAAAAACAAAAAGTAAAGCATGTAAATAAAACAGATATATTTTAAATATGTCTCTATAAATGGACGTTATACTTTCCTATTATAAGAGAGAATCTTTAAGGGAAGTAAAATTGTATCTTTCCTCTAGGACAGTATTGGATGTACTCTAATAAAATGTATTTTCTACAGTTCTTTTTTGTAGCTGCTCCTAGGTATAATTTTGTTTTGTTTTGTTTTGTTTTGTTTGTTTGAGATGGAGTCTCGCTCTGTCGCCCAGGCTGGAGTGCAGTGGCGTGATCTTGGCTTACCGTAAGCTCCACCTCCTGGGTTCACACCATTCTCCTGCCTCAGCCTCCTGAGTGGCTGGGACTACAGGTGCCCACCACCACTCCTGGCTAATCTTTTTGTATTTTTTTAGTAGAGACGGTGTTTCACCGTGTTAGCCAGGATGGTCTCGATCTCCTGACCTCGTGATCCGCCCACCTCGGCCTCCAAAGTGCTGAGATTACAGGCGTGAGCCACCCCGCCCGGCCGCTCCTAGGTATAATTTTTACGATAATATTTAGGCTCACTTCTGAGTAACCTTGTGACCAACTGGAAGGCCTTAGCTAATAATTATAGTCAAGTTTCTTTTGGCTCCTTGCTAATTTGTTTCATTGGTAGTCTGGTGTTTCTCTTACAAGTATATTTATTCCTGCTTTATTTTTACCTGTTCATCTCGAAGCAGCCTTGTAGAGTGACTGCTAGAACCCCGTATGTAAATAGTAAAACTGTGAAAAAGCTTAGAAATATTTAACTCTGATGATCTCTAAGGAGGGAAATAGACTTTAAGTGTTGTGTACTTTCATTGGCTTGGATCAAAGATTAAAAGCAAACCTGAGTCTCTTAGCCAATTGTTTAATGGCAGCCACTTCTGAGGGATCTGCAGGGGAAGTCTGAGAAGCGGCTGAAACATTTCCCTCTGCCTCCTTGCTTAATCTAATTTCAGTGCTTCCAGAGATCTCTACCAGCTTCTGCCCCCAGGAAGCCTCAATTTCTTATTCTGATTACCATACGTCAGCGTATTCGGCCTCGTTTCCACTTCTTCTTAGTGCTCACTAGAACTCCCAGAACAGTCATCACGATCCTGCAGAGGTAGTTCCACCTGTCACACTCTTGGGCCTTCAAACAGATTGAGGACTGAGGAATATTTTCCCGGAATCATTTTTAAATGAATTGGAAGTAGCACTGCACATCAGTGAGAAAGTTCAAGTCAGAGGTGACAAGAACATCTCTATAACCCTTTTCCCCATTCTATTGCAGCTCTAATAGGCTTAACATAGTAGTGGAGAGAGGCACTTGATGTATATGTGGACAAGCAGTTTAGTGACAGAGAACCCAAATCACAGGGACTTGCTCTGTTTAAGGTGGGAGATAATGACCAATGTACTTTTTTAAAAAGCCAAGCAGGGGAATCAGCTGTTTTGGCATATTTCCAAAATACCTCTTTCAAAACCCACCAGTTTCCTTGTATAAGTAAAATAGGGCCCCAAGCATTTTATCAAGTGGGAATGTGTGACAAGGACTAGGACAAATCAGCTCTGCCATAAAAGCTTTTTTGTTCTCAGACTTGACACAGATCAGACTTCATCACCTCGATAATGTTCCCAGCCATATCCCACAGGAGGAAGGTAGCCTTGATTTCACTTGGGTTTTCTTTTTCTTTGTCCTTAATTCTTAGACTGAGCTTACAAAATTGGGCACACATGAGCAGATCTCTCTAAATAAAGCATTGTGAACTGGAGACCTGATAGCATTTGCTTCCCCCTTAAGCTCCGTTTTAAAAGCTAC
Organism: Colobus angolensis palliatus; assembly: GCF_000951035.1. Taxonomy (NCBI): domain Eukaryota; kingdom Metazoa; phylum Chordata; class Mammalia; order Primates; family Cercopithecidae; genus Colobus; species Colobus angolensis. The sequence goes on along the minus strand of NW_012116821.1, from coordinate 2,807,079 downwards.
TTCTGATTGATTAGTCACTTACAAATATCTAAAACTGTGGGATAGTACTACATTAATATACGGTTGATATGTACAGTTTGTAAGTATTCACTTACGAGTATATCAGAAAATGATGTTCTCTGAAATGGATTTTTCTACCTGAAATGCTTCTAACAATTTTAAGAAGAAATCATTTTCTAATGTGCTATATATTTTTCCACTATGTAAATTGTGCTGAACATAACTTAATTTTTCTTAGTGACTCAGATCTATCATTTATTGTTTGCTTCTTATACTGAGAGATTCTAGGCTTTTATAGTCATTCCTTTATTCTTTTTATGAGTTTTCTCGATTCCAGTTTGGCTCTTGTGACTTCCGACTGTCCCATTTACTTGTGAAATGCTGCTGCTTTATTTTACACAGTTATGCTTAAGGTTCTTTTTTTTACCCCCTCTCTTCTCCTTTACAGGTTCCAGCCACTCTGATGCCTTCATTTACACCCTGAGCTCTAGGCTCATGGGCCCACTTGACTGGACACAGGTGCTTGGATGACCTGCAGGCATCCCATGTGTCCCTCAGTGAACTGTCATTTGTCCCCAACTACAACCTACTCCTGAGTCATTCTCCCTGTGAATAGCAGCATCACCCACAAAGCTGCGCAGAGAGAAAAGCCAGGTGGCCATTCCTGACCACACTCTTTCTCACCCCTGCATCTAATCAGTCACCAAACCTTGCTTTTCCCCGACCCCCACAGCCACTATAGTTGATGGCACCTTCTTGCTTCAAGATGATTCGGAAAGCTGTCTCTGTTCTCCCTGCCTCCCCGCCTTGCCTCTCTGCAGCACTTTCTCCACCCTTCTGCCAAAGCGCTTTGGCCTTCACTTTCTCTGGAGTTACCATGCACATTGCCTTTCTTCCTGTTACCAGGGATAAAAGGTCGATGCTGTTGCCAGAGGCCCACCCCTGCTATTTGGGCATTAGATCCTGCCCCTTGTCATCTACAAGGGACCTCGCCCCCATCGTTATCCTCAGCCTTAGCTGATTGTCACGTGTTCCTTCTCTGCTGCGGTGTGTACAGACATGCTCTAGTTTATCCCACCTCTAGAAGTTCTCTCTAGATATTCCTTAACCTCCTCCAGCTACCAGCCCATTTGTCTGCTCCCCATTACACAAAAAAACTTCCTGAAAGAGTTGTCTGTGGTCACTGCCTCCACTTCCTCCCCTTCCTGCTCTCAGTCCAGCTCCTTGCCCCAGTGCTGCACTGGAACTGCTATTAAGGTTGCCAGTGCCCTCCTTGGTGCCAGATCTTACTTTATCCTCTGTTACTTGCCCTCCCAGCAATGTTTGGCACAATGGAACCCCAACGCCCGCCTCCTGAAACACTGTGGCTTCCAAGATACCTTCGACCTCACTGGCCGGTTTGCCTGTTTCTTGTGCCAGCCCCTCCCCTGGCCAGCCTCTCAACATCAGTGTCCAGTAGCTCCTACTTAGACTCTTCTGTCCTCAGCCCCTTGACTCTTTCGTCCAGTCCCTGCCATGTTAAAACAAACAGTACAATCTGATGCCATCCAGAGATATAGCCCCAGTCCTGACCTTCAGATTGACCTCGCAGCTTTGTATTGTGCGCCCTCACAAGTATGTCACAAAGGCGTGTCACGTGACCCATGTCCCATCTAGAGGGCTTGATTTCCTCACTTTGTTCCCAACTTGCTCCTCCCTTGGTTTTCCCCATTTCATAAATGCCACCATCATCCCATCCTTCCACTTCAAACCAAAAACTTCGATGAGAATCCTCTTAGATTCTCTCATTTCCCTTCATTCCCTTCATCTGATGCATGCAAGTCCTGCTTGTTAGCTCTGCTGCTGAACACAGCCTACCTCCTTCATCTCTCCCCATCCATTCCTCTCTTGCCTAGTGTTTTAAGTTGCCTGTCCAGTTTCCCGGCCTCTTCCTTATTCCCTCTAGAATTTTTTTCTCCACATAGCAGCCAGAGATATTTTAAAAATGTAAGTCAGATCATGGTCCTTCCTTCTTTAAAACCCTTCAGTGGCTTCCTGTTGAAGAAGGTTTACATGATGTAGCCCCACCAACCTCACTGACCTCATCTTGAGCCACCACAATTGCCCACCTCATCTGTCCCCACTGCACTCCAGCCCTGCCAGCCTTCTTATTCCTTCAGCACACAGGCCTATTCCTGCCTAGGGCCTTTATTCTAGCTTTGCCTAGGAAACTCCTTCTCCAGGTCCTTGTATCACTGGCTCTTTGCTGCTGTCCAGGGTTTCAACCCAAACTTAATTCACCTTCTCAGAGCAGCTTCTCCAGATGTCTTCATTCCCACTACCTAGTTACTCTGAAATTATCCTATTTTCTTTTCTTTGTAGCACCTATTGCAAAACGAGATGATATTGACTATTGTCTTGTTTTATCAGTCTTCACAAAAAGAATGTAAATTCTGAGAGTAGAGACTTTTATCTTGGTCATTGTTATATCCTCGCACCTGTAACAGTGCCTAATGCATTGTAGGTGTTTAGTAAGTATTTATTGAATGCAATCTGATCACATCACTTCCACCATTTCATTTCAGTGGCTCTCTCTCTCTCTCTCTCTCTCTCTTTTTCTTTTCTTTTCTTTTTTTTTTTTTTGTCAGAGTCTCACTCTGTCACCCAGGCTGGAGTGCAGTGGCACAATCTTGGCTCACTGAAACCTCTGCCTCCTGGGTTCAACAATTTTCCTGCCTCAGCCTCCTAAGTAGCTGGACTACAGGCGTGCACCATCACACTCGACTGATTTTGGTATTTTTTGTAGAGACGGGGTTTCACCATGTTGGCCAGGCTGGTCTGGAATGCCTGAACTCAAGTGATCCACCTGCCTCGGCCTCCTGAGGTTTTTGGATCAAAACAGGTGTAAGTCACCGCCCCTGGCCTAATGAATTTTAATTTCTTTGCTTTCCATGTTTTATGCCACATTATAAGTTTTCCTTTTTAATGATGAACACAAGTGGCTCTTTTACATTGCATCAAAAATTATGTATAAGATGCTTTCAAAGAACAAAAATGTGATTGGGATTATTTATTAAAAGAGCTTGCCAATTCATTTCATATTTAAATACCATAAACAGGAAGTTGATCCCAGCATTGCTCTTTGAATTGACTTTTTGCCTTTATTCTATCCTTTGTGGCCCTCTGTCTTTCCTCCAGTTTTCCCAGTATTGCTGACAAAGTGAAATATTTTCATGTGCTGGGATTTGCAGAGACCCCCACATGAGAATTACTGAGCAATAGAATTAGAGCCCACTTATTTATTTTGAAACTACAATTTGCATTCTATGATTTTTCAAATCACAAAGAAGACTTTCAAAATAATTGTGTTTATATAATGTTCCCCTTGCATGCTGGTGAGTTTATGGCCTATTTCAGATCAGCTTATAATAATTAACACTGCTTTCATTGTATCCCTTTTTCCCCCTTAAACCAAGGGTTTTGTGTGCTGATTATTTTTTAAAGGTTTCCAAAGAACAAAACATTTTAAATAACTTTAAAGGATAAAAATAGTCTTTCTGCCACTGCATATTTGTTCTCATGCATTTCTAACACTGTAATAGGTTTTTGTTTTGTTTTTTAATGTTTTAACTTGGTAAAAGTGGGTATTGGCTTTGAAAGTAGCCACAAAATCTGGTAGCTTATCCAAAGCTTTACTTGAAGTATATGCATCAACTTTCTGAAGATGCCCCAGTGGGTGCCACTTTTACTTACCCTCATTTTACTTACCCTCATTTTCAGAACTCTCTCTAAGGTCTGTAGCCCCACCTTTCTGTCACTCTCACCTTTTAGCCCACTCTTCAGCCTTACTCACTCAGCTCTATGGCTACTCACTCTTTTCTACTACATTTACCACATCCCTATTCATGTGCCCAGCTCTGTTCTAGAGGACAGGAATATGCTGGTAAATAAAAGGTGATCCTTCTTGCAGTGGCACATTCATAAGTATTTTACATTTAATTGTGTGTGATAAATCCTATAATGGAGAGAGGTACAAAGTACAGTGATGAAATAGGCTTTTAGAAAGCCAGTTCTGCTTAGGGGACTGGCAAAGATTGGTGAGAGAATGGAATATCAGAACTGGACTCCCAGAGAGGAAAAGGAGGATTTGAGAGCTGGGTGTGAGTCCAGGTGAAAGGAATAGTGACTTAGTGGCAACCATTCTTGGCCCAGGGACTTGCTGCTTCTTTTCATTTCCTGCTTCCTCCCTCCTAAGTGGTACAACCAAAAGTACTGAGGTGTAATCCTGCCATTAGCTATAATACTGTATTGTGCTTTGAATAGATAATTTGAGTCAGGTTTCAATTCAGAAGGAATAATGAGCCAGCTAAGATAGGAAGTCACTAGGGAGCTGTCTAGCTATACTTGGCTTTCCACATCTTTGAGTAGACCTAAATCTGCTCTGGAGGTCACATACATCTCTTTGTCTTTGTTAGTACTTTCCTTTTTTATCTCAAGACTTATTGTAAATAAAAAAGCTGCTTTGTTTGGTGTGTTTTTATTTTGAACAGTTTTTTTCCCCCTCAAGATTGATTTAGTTGTGGCTAAGGGGAAAAACTGAAGAGGCAGCTATTATAGAGATTGTATTTCTGAAGAGGTTCAAATTCTAGAAAGAAAATGACTATAGAAAGTAGCCATGCAGCAAAGAGTCTTTATGTCCTTGAATTTCATGTTCAAGAACACTTATCTTGGAAAATGACTTCACTGGTGAAAGGAATCATTATAGGTGGATGGGGGGGGAACAGGCACCAGGTTAAAACATTTCAAGTTACGACTGAGATAAAATAAATGACAGCTATCAAAAGTTGTTGCTTTTAAAGGATTCCTCTAAAACACTGGCCATCATTAAATAAAGATGACCCTTTTAAAACTGCAGTTTTTAATTTGACAAATGTTAACCATACATCTGACCACCAGTGCTAAGAGGATTCATGTACCTAGTGCTCTTACTATTTAGTGTGTCATGGAGTTTGTGGCTCTGTCATCTGAACAGGGTATGTGATCCCTACTGATAGGGAAAACACAGCCAGGAGGTCACCCTGAAACAGGATATCAGGAACTCAGCTGATGGCACACCTTTCCTACCCTCACCAACTCCTTTGCTTATTGTTCCCCTCCTCCTGGACTGCCTTTTTTCTTCTTTTGTTGAGACGGAGTCTCGCTCTGTCGCCCAGGCTGGAGAGCAGTGTCATAAACTCAGCTCACTGCAACCTCCGCCTCCCGGGTTCAAGCAGTTCTCGTGCCTCGGCCTCCTGAGTAGCTGGAACCATAGGCACACACCACCACGCCCGGCTAATTTTTGTATTTTTAGTAGAAATGGGGTTTCACTATGTTGGCCAGGCTGGTCTCAAACTTCTGACCTCAAGTGATCCATGAACCTCAGCCTCCAAATTCCTGGGATTACAGGTGTGAGCCACTGCGCCCAGCCCTGGACTGCCTTTCAATGGCACAAATAAAAATAGCTTTTCGGCCAGGCACGTTGGCTTACACCTGTAATCCCAACACTTTGGGAGGCTGAGACGGGTGGACTTGAGGTCAAGAGTTAGAGACCAGCCTGACCAATATGGTGAAACCCCGTCTCTTCTAAAAATACAAAAATTAGCCAGGTGTGGTGGCAGGTACCTGTAATCCCAGCTACTCGGGAGGCTGAGACAGGAGAATGGCTTGAACCTGGGAGGCAGAGGTTGCAGTGAGCTGAGACCATGCCGTTGCACCTGGACAGCAGAGCAAGACCCCGTCTCAAAAAAAAACAAAAAAAGGAAAAGAATAGCTTTTCAAGTCCAAATATAAAGTATTCATTTTGTCAGCATTCAGTATTCTAAAACAGAAATCTTTTTTTGCTGATCTTGAGGAGCTACATGTACCAAGGGGTCCCATTCCAGAAGAGCACACTGCTTTTAAATAAAACAAGAGGGAGAGCTTTTGAGGAACCATTACATGGTCAGAATGCTGTTTATAAGTGAGGAAAAAGTACCATCATTTTTATCGGAGCCTTTGTAATTTACTGTATTAGAGTATGCATTTCATCAGATGTGAAGTTGACACCTGCTCAGAAATTTTAAGGGAATTTAGTTCTTAAGATTGCCCAGAGAAATGCAGAACAAGTAAGGCATACTGATGCCACATTGTACTAGATCATTTATTTCACTACTTTGGTCAATAATCTGGTTTATGCATTGGTTGAAATTTGCCATTTCAAGGACATTTAAGAGATATCCTCATTTTAATTGAGGGCTACATTGCCAACTTTCTATCTGAGAAGTCGTTTTTCTTCGGGACGCACAATCAAAGGCTTTCCTCTGGCATGAGAAAGGAATAGCATTCTCGCCTGGCTTTTAGTGATGGAATGACTCCCAGCCGGCCCCTACCCTGCTCAGTCTCCTGCTGACTGTCCCAGTGTGGGTCCTGGCCAGGACTGGCACCAAGGCAGTGGGATCCTTTATAAATAAGCCTCCAGCGCCATACACCAGATAGCAGGAGCCCACTTCTGGGACACTGGGAGATGGTGCAGGCAGCCACCCGTACGCAAAGCACAGCGCCCTATCCTTCCCGGCAGGGTCATGGTTCAGAAGATGTAACCTGATTTTCATCTGTAGTTAATAGAAGCATTTTTCCTTGGCATTCCTACTAAAAATAGAAAACTAGTAATTTCAGGGATCTGGGTTAACCTCTTAAGCATGTCTGCTATCGATGAGAATACTCTTTGTAAAATTAACTCCAGAAATCACTTGCTAGAGAAGCGGGCCTTCACCGCCTTAGTCTGAGCACCCACGGAGAGCATGTGTTGGAGGCTCTGGCAAGGCCCGCGCAGCCGCAGTAGAGGGCCAGGGAGCGGGTCGTGCGCACCCGCCACAGAGGGCTGAAGGGGCTGCTAACAGCTCCCTTGGCGTTGCAATGTCCTGGTCAGCAGTTTTTTTTCCATTCTCTCCCTCCACTTCTTGAGTGAGCAGCCATGAGTTGGACTGTGCCTGTTGTGCGGGCCAGAGAGTGAGTGAGTTCAGCAGAAGCGAATTTCCTGTGCCTGGGGATGGCCCTGTGACGCCATCAGGCACCGTGCGTGCCGCTCAAGGGCGCCTGGCTCTTCACCCCCTTGAGCAACATGGCGACTGTGAAGAGTGAGCTTACTGAGTACTTCACTTCCGAGGAGCGCGTTCATCGCAGTAAGGTCTCCATCGTAGGAACTGGATCGGTGGGCATGGCCTGCGCTATCAGCATCTTATTAAAAGGCTTGAGTGATGAACTTGCTGTTGTGGATCCTGATGAAGGCAAACTGAAGGGTGAGACGGTGGATCTTCAAAATGGCAGCCCTTTCATGAAAATGCCAAGTATTGTTTGTAGCAAAGATTACCTTGTCACAGCAAACTCTAGCCTAGTGATTGTCACAGCAGGAGCACGCCAAGAAAAGGGAGAAACGCGCCTTAATTTAGTCCAGTGAAATGTGGCCATCTTCAAGTTAATGATTTCCGGTATTGTCCAGTACAGCCCCCTCTGCAAGCTGATTATTGTTTGCAATCCAGTGGATGTCTTAACTTATGTAGCCTAGAAGTTGAGTGCATTTCCCAAAAACCGTGTTATTGGAAGCAGCTGTAATCTCGGTACTGCTCGTTTTCGTTTCTTGATTGGACAAAAGCTCGGTATCCACTCTGAAAGCTGCCGCGGATGGATCCTCAGCATGGAGACTCAAGTGTTCCTGTGTGGAGTGGAGTGAACATAGCTGGTGTCCCTTTGAAGGATCTGGACTCTGATATAGGAACCGATAAAGATCCTGAGCAATGGAAAAATGTCCACAAAGAAGTGATTGCTAGTGCCTATGAGATTATTAAAATGAATACTTCTTGGACCATTGGCCTATCTGTAGCTGATTTAACAGAACGTATTTTGAAGAATCTTAGGAGAACACATCCAGTCTCCACCATCATTAAGGGTTTCTATGGAATAGATGAAGAAGTATTCCTCAGTATTCCTTGTATCCTGGGAGAGAATGGTATTACCAACCTTATAAAGATAAAGCTGACCCCTGAAGAGGAGGCCCACCTGAAAGAGTGCAAAAACACTTTGGGAAATTCAGAAGGAGCTGAAGCTTTAAAGTTGTCTAAAACTACCATTCTGAAATTATTGAAGAGATCATAGATACAGGATTATATATCAAAATTTTGAATAAACATAAATTCCTAAAAGATGGAAATAGGAAAGTGGGTAGAGTGACTTTCCTATTTATTTAGTTCTCCAGCTCTTTTATTTAGCATGCAGGTGCTGTATGATACTTACTTACAATTCCTAAAGAAAGTGTTTTTGGTACCCTTGATGTAGCAGCACTTGCCTTGTTATATATGTAGTTGGCATTGGTTCCCAAAAAGTAGGATGTAAGTATTTATTGTGTTCTAGAAATTCTGATTATTTTCATTAGATATATGCTATTTCTTCTTGCTGGCTTATACCTATGTTCATTTATATGCTGTAAAAAAGTTGTCACTTCCTCTACAATGTAATAAAGTTATGTACATACAAGTTTTTTTTTTTATAATAGATCCATCTTGAGACCGCCTTCATTTCCTCTGGGACAGACTTTCGGCTGGGTCGTTAAAAAGGCATGAAGTGGGGACTACAGCTGCATATTGGATGTGTGTGTACATGCGCACATGTGTGTATGTGTGCACACCAGTAAAGCAGGATCATTCGGTTAAGATATGAAAATAGTGATCTGATGGTAGCTGTTATAAAATGGTTAATTCAATAATACAGAAAGCTTTTAGAAAGAGGCTTGACACTCAGAGGTGTTATAGTTACTGTTGTTTGTTTGGCAGGGAAAGGAAACTTCCCTAAATTTTGCAGTTACTCAAAGCTGGAGGCATCATGCTACCTGACTTCAAACTATACTACAAGGTTACAGTAACCAAAACAGCATGGTACTGGTACCAAAACAGATATATAGACCAATGGAACAGAACAGAGCCCTCAGAAATAATACCACACATCTACAACCATCTGATCTTTGACAAACCTGACAAAAACAAGAAGTGGGGAAAGGATTCCCTACTTAATAAATGGTGCTGGGTAAACTGGCTAGCCATATGTAGCAAGCTGAAACTGGATCCCTTCCTTACATCTTATACAAAAATTAATTCAAGATGGATTAAAGACTTAAATGTTAGACCTAAAACCATAAAAACCCTAGAAGAAAACCTAGGCGATACCATTCAAGACATAGGCATGGGCAAGGACTTCATGTCTAAAACATTAAAAGCAATGACAACAAAAGCCAAAAGTGACAAATGGGATCTAATTAAACTAAAGAGCTTCTGCACAGCAAAAGAAACTACCGTCAGAGTGAACAGGCAAGCTACAGAATGGGAGAAAATTTTTGCAATATACTCATCTGACAAAGGGCTAATATCCAGAATCTGCAAAGATTCTGGGCGAAGAATATGAACAGACAATTCTCAAAAGAAGACATTTATGCAGCCCACATACACATGAAGAAATGCTCATCATCACTGGCCATGAGAGAAATGCAAATCAAAACCACAATGAGATACCATCTCACACCAGTTAGAATGGTGATCATTAAAAAGTCAGGAAACAACAGGTGCTGGAGAGGATGTGGAGAAATAGGAACACTTTTACACTGTTGGTGGGACTGCAAACTAGTTCAACCATTGTGGAAGACAGTGTGGTGATTTCTCAAGGATCTAGAACTAGAAATACCATTTGACCCAGCCATCCTATTACTGGGTATATACCCAAAGGATTATAAATCATGCTGCTATAAAGACACATGCACACGTATGTTTATTGCGGCACTATTCACAATAGCAAAGACTTGGAACCAACCCAAATGTCCATCAATGATAGACTGTAATCCCAGCACTCTGGGAGGCCTAGGCGGGCAGATCATGAGGTCAGGAGATCGAGACCATCCTGGCTAACACAGTGAAATCCCATCTCTACTAAAAAATACAAAAAATTAGCTGGGCATGGTGGCGGACGCCTGTAGTCCCAGCTACTCGGGAGGCTGAGGCAGGAGAATGGTGTGAACCCGGGAGGCGGAGCTTGCAGTGAGCTGAGATCGCACCACTGCACTCCAGTCTGGGTGACAGAGTGAGACTCCATCTCAAGAAAAAAAGAAAATGTGGCACACATACACCACGGAATACTATGCAGCCATAAAAAAGGATGAGTTCATGTCATTTGTAGGGACATGGATGAAGCTGGAAACCATCATTCTCAGCAAACTATTGCAAGGACAAAAAACCAAACACCGCATGTTCTCACACATAGGTGGGAATTGAACAGTGAAAACACTTGGACACAGGAAGGGGAACATCACACACCGGGGCCTGTTGTGGGGTGGGGGGAGGGGGGAAGGATAGTATTAGGAGATATACCTAATGTAAGTGACGAGTTAATGGGTGCAGCACACCAACATGGCACATGTATACATATGTAACAAACCTGCACGTTGTGCACATGTACCCTAGAACTTAAATAAAAATTTTAAAAATGAAATACCAAGTCCAGAAGTGTAGTCTCCTAAGCGTACTGGAGACGGTGCAGGTAAGCAGCAGGGCAACCCCATCTGCGTTCATTCTCCCGGCCTGGGTGTGGAAATCTGCTGACCTTTACTGCGTGTGGCTCTTTGTCAGCATGACCGAGTTCATGTGTTTAGATAGTTCAGAGATTTCTGCTGATTGCAAATCTCATTTTCCTTTGGGAAGTTGGCAGGGGAAATGGAGTGGGAAGTAGGTAGGAAAAGTAAGTCTGTTATGTATTCCCCACACCCAGAACGTCTCTGCTGCTTACATAGGTTTGTCCACTGAACCAAAGACTAGAAGGATATATACCAAATATTAATAATACTGTTTTTATTCTGGATGGTACAATAAGGGGTGATTTTAGTTTTCTTTCTTGTATTTTTCTATATTTCCCAAGTTTTCTTTGTTAAACACATGCCACTGTTGTCATCAGAAATTTTTTTAAGTAAATGTTTTATTGAATTTGATGAGAAAAAAATTTTTGCAGTTACTAAAAATAAAGCCTGACTGAGTGAAAATCATTTTAGAATCACTCCTGAGAACCTGGCCTGTTAGCACATTAAATCAAGAAGCATGTTAGAAATTGTTCTTACTGGGCTGGATCTTAGCTTCAGAGTGGCCCTGGCTCTTAGAGGCTCCTGGGTTATTCCTGCTGTTCAGTTTATTTCATGTTTACAGAAAGCTTTTGCTTTTGAATTTGTGCCTTATTGTTAATTACTATCATAAAAATTGGCCATTTTGATGCATATTTCAGGGATTGTATTTCTCAGAAAGTTACATGTTTGCTTTGTATTTCTAAATCAATTGACTTTACTACAGATTCTGGACTTTATGCATGTGATACAGTGAAAGTTGGGGAGAAAGTAAAAATGTTTGTCTGACATTTACCGAAATGATAATATTAGTAGCTTAGAAAATGGAACGCTGAGATGTAAAAATTCACATTCACTTTCCTAATGCAGTTGAATACTTAAATAATATGGTATGTTCAAATACATTTCATCCCAGGATCCATGTGGATAGCAACAAAACTAGTTAAAAGTGAAAATATCAGTATCTGCCCTCTAAACCAGGCCAGTCCTGCTTAGTTGAATTTTATCAAACAAGACCATGATCCTCCAAAATACTGACCCTTTTCTACCCCAACTGGAACTCCCATACTGCTTTATTGAAAACATCTACAAATGTTGATTTCTCAGGAAGCAGTGTCATGTAATGGACTCACTGATGTGCTGGGCTCCTTGAAAGTGGGAAGAGTGGTGGTTCAGTTCTAGGCGGTTTTAAGAACTTTTGAGAGCTCAACTGTGGAATACCTGCACCCTCTTATCCAGCCTTTGAGTTTTTATTTGTGTTTTAGCCAAATATAGTGTACTGTTATAGGGCATCAGAGCATGCCTTAAGTCTATTTTATAATTCTCTTCACCATCTTTGCCAGCTAGGGTAGGCTGCGTTATGCTGCAGTAAAAAATAGTCTCCAAGCCTGTGGCTTAAAATAACAAAGGTTTGTTTCTCACCTGTGTAAATCCCCCATGGGTTTCAGCAACTCTCTAGGAAAGCTGTCCTTCGCATGCTGGCTCAGCACCTCAGATTGCTTTGATCTTTGGCACCACCACAGCAATACAGGTTTCCATTATTGCTATGGAAAGAGAGTTGAACTCCTGCGATGAAGTGCTCAGCCTGGGAGTGACACACATTCTTTTGCTCATATTTCATTGGTCAGAACTAGTCACATGGTTACCTAACTTCAGGGAGCGGGGGAAGTATAACTCCCCTGTATGCAAAAATAGATGAGTACTGGCTACGTGTGAAAGTATATTATACCATTCAAAATAAAATGGCCACCACTACAAGAGGCATATGTGCTTTTTACATAATTTTTAGTGAAAGCTGGTAAATGGGTAGAAGTTACAGGGTACTTTGTCTTTCTAGGTCCCAGAATCAGAGAGGTCTGGGCATCAGCCAGGCAGTTGTACTCATAAGCCATGTCTCTGTGGGTGAGTTAACCTCTCTGACATTTGGTTTTTCGTATGTAAAGTGGTGGTAATAATTTCTGCCATATAGAATTGTGAAGATTAAATAATAGCCTAATGCTTTGTCCAGTGCCTGACACGTAAGTGATCCGAAATGGCAGATATTATTCCTGTTCAAGTAACATTTTTACAACCTAACTATACTTTTTAATCTCCTTTTACCAGTATTATATAGTTTTATTCTGTTGTATTTTATGAAGAAGCTGAATTACCAGATTGTTGAAAATTACCATTAACTCTGTAATTATTGCCATTATCCAAAGGTTTTTTCATCAGTAGATCCTATAGAACTGTCATCATTGTTGCCCCTAGCATTGAGGTCAGTAACAGTCCTGCACCAGCAAGCAAAGACATAGCTAAATTTGCCAGACAATAGCAAAAACATTTCAAAACTGAGAGCTTGTAATTCCAACAACTGCCTATTTATTAGAATTGATGCTTAAAGATTTTCTGAAATTAATTAAATTGGGGACATAACCTGAGGCTTTTAAGTAATTTGTCAGCACACTGTGTATTAGACCAAATGTTTTCAAGTGTTTTTCCCCTACCGAGACATGCATGGTAAATGTGCAGAGTGTCCCCTGTGCATATTCAAGCAGTATACAGAGTAAGCACATGGGCTGTGCGGTCGGATCTGCTCTTACCAGCCATGGCACCGAGCACGGAGCTTCCATCACCATATCTTTAAAGGAGGGATGATATTTGTCCCACTTGATTGTTGGGAGGGTTAAGTGAGAAATATGCCTGGCATACAGTAAGGACTTTCTAAGTGACATCAGTGGTTGACCTCACTCCTGGCCTACTGGCTATATGACCCTTCAAGAAGCTATTGAAATGTGAATGAGAATAACATTATTAGAGGCATAATCCTGAATCTGTTTTAATATCTAAAAAGTCCATTGTATCGGCAAAACGTCCATATTTGTGACAAAATACTCGTAATACATTTTCCATTTGTCATAACACTCCATTTGAGCACTACTACCTCAGACAGTGGTACTTCCTGTGACTATTACAATGCAGCACTGTTGGACACTAAAGCACTGGGGCTTAGAAATGAGGATAGTGGGCCCATGGCACTGGGGAGTACCATTCATGTCTTGGTTTTGGTTTCTTTTGAGATGGAGTCTCACTCCATGGCCCAGGGTGGAGTGCAGTGGCGTGCTTTTGGCTCACTGCAACCTCTGCTTCCTGGGTTCAAGCAATTCTCCTGCCTCAGCCTCCTGAGTAGCTGGGACTAAAAGCATGCGCCACCATGCCTGGCTAATTTTTGTATTTTTAGTAGAGACGGGATTTTACCACGTTGGCCAGGAAGTAGCCTGGCCTCAAGTGATCCATCCATCTAGGCCTCCCAAAGTGTTGGGATTACGGGCGTGAGCCACCACGCCCCACTCATGTCTTAGTTTTTTTTGGAAAGCACCCCCTGGAGGTGTGCAGGGCACAGCAGCACTGCTTGGAAGGGTAACCCTGTTATCCATAGCATAGGAAAATTTTCCCTGGTCAGAGGAAAGAAGAGAGAACTACAGTTTGGAAAATGCTTGGGAGTAAGACGGAGTTGCTGGATGGGTACTCTAGTTCCCAGCATACCCCCTCACCAGACTTCTGGGATACAGGGCAGAGGAACAGTTCTATGGCAGTAGCTGTGATTATCAAGGAATTCAGTACATTTACTTTATAACGAAATTTGTTTAAATGCACTCAACCCCTAAATCTTTTTTCAAGCACATCTTTAAACAGGGAAATGTTCTGTTGGCCTCATGTGTAGAGAATCTTGGTAAAACCAACACCTTTTCTGAACTGCATATCAGAAATTGATATAGGTGGAAACTATGTGAAGGTTTTCGTCTACTATCCATGTAATATGAACAGTATGAGCTGAAAAGCCTTCTGTAGAGCCCATTCTCTAATACCACTTGAGGCCCTGTTTATATCTTAAATGTCTGAATTTCCATTTCCACAGCTGTAAACTTAGAGAACAGGGATAGATGGTACCCTTTACCCCTCTCCATTCCTTTCCCTCATCTCAGATCTGTCTATTCCTAGTTAGTTACTTTTCAGATTTGAGTGCTTCTAGTGATACAGTTACCATGACCCTGGGCACGAGTAAATAATTTAATATTTGAGAAATTAGAGGAAAGAAAGCAATCAGGCCAAAAGGAGGAAACGAAAATGTAACCCTGCCTAAGGAGAGCAGGACTGCCTCTTACTCTCCTCCCCTGGCCTCACCTACATTTCCCAGCCTCTCCCTTGTCACAGCCCGGACCACTGGAAGGCAGACTGGTGAATGATTTGGTCCATGTCTTGGCTATATGACATCCCATTTGAAAACTGTCATCTGGCTTAGTTGTAAAAGATGTTCAACCAGAATAGTGAAGAGAAAGAACCAGGCAGCACATTGCCAACCCTGGCCAGAGAGATGTCTGTTTTTCAACTACAGAAGTCTATGCAAAGTTCCTCAGTGGGAGCGATATTAATGTTTTGGACAAAGCAATTAATTCTTTATGGAAGAGGGAGTGGGGCAGAGAGACATCCATGAGCTGTGGGTCTTCAAGATTAGTGTCTGGGTCCAGAACACTGAGATGGCTGGCACAGATACAGACAATATATAATACAGAAGGAAGACCTTCCGTATCTTCCAGTGACAAAATATGTAAACTAAAATGATATATTGCTATAAAGTAATGTACTTAACAAACATTCCATAATATTTATATTCATGTGAGCTTTGTTCTTGCAATACAGCACACATATTTCGATAATACAGCAATGATAATAGCTAATGTATATTGAACATTTTCCATATGTTAGACGCTGTGCTTTATATGTATCATCTCCCTTAATCCTTAGTTCTCACAACTCTTTAAGCAGGTAATTACTGTCTCCATTCTACATATGTGGAAACTATGGCTTAATAGAGTAAGCAGTTTTCCCAAGTGATGGAGCTAGGATTTGAACAGAGTCCATGCTGTTGACAGCAGTGCTACAGTTTGCCACAGTGCTAGGAGTAAAGGCCTAGGATTTTCAAGTCCCAAACCCCTGAATCTGGAAAAAAGGTAAAGATTCAGCCTCAAATTGAAATAAATAAGCATCGACGTTAAAGAAATATTAGCTGATTCTCAAAATAACCACTCTAAGAAATGACTTGCATGTTGCAGATGAGTCCAGGGTACTTCACAAACCTGATCAAGGCAATCTCTATCCTTAGGAATATATGACTGGCAGATGGCTGATGAGGAAAAGTTGGAACGCAGTGCTGTGGTGCTGCTGAAATATCTTTGTAGGAGGACTGTATAGATTAATCAGGATGAATCAGAGACTGTATTACTAGTACTGTCCAGCGTAAAGATCACCTAACTTCCATAAGTTAGTGTTCCCACCTTATGGAGTTGTAGACCTTAGGTGGACCCAGGTGCTCCAGGTAAACTGTAATACTGTGTGACACTGCATGTTAAGATCTCTTAGGCTGGGCGCAGTGGTGCACGCCTGTGATCTCAGCACTTTGGGAGACCGGAGTCAGAGGATTACTTGAGTTCAGGAGTTTGAGACCAGCCCGGGCAACACAGCAAGACCCCATCTCTACCCAAAATGCAAAAGTTAGCACATGCCTGTAGTCCCAGCTACTTGGGGGTGTTGAGGTGGGACAATCACTTGAGCCCAGGAGGTTGAGGCTGCAGTGAGCCATAATCGTGCCACTGCACTCTAGCTTGGGTGACAGAGTGAGACTCTGCCTCAAAAAAAGAAAAAAAAATCTCTTGTTCCCTTGCTGTGACTCTTAGATTCCAAATCAACTTCTGCTTGTAAAACTCCTACCTAGATTTAAAACAAACAAACAAACACTGTCTGGCACATAAGAACATTCCAGTTTATCTACCATTCCTTGATTTATTCTTCGCTAAACTCCTGCTAAGTTTCTTCTCTCTGTCATTTCTCCCTGTGAAAATTCTAGCTTTGAATGACCTAATCATATTTATTTATTCAGATAGAAATCCCATCCTCAGCCGGGCACAGTGGCTCACGCCTGTAATCCCAGCACTTTGGGAGGCCAAAGTGGGCGGATCACAAGGTCAGGAGATCAAGACCATCCTGGCTAATACGGTGAAACCCCATCTCTAATAAAAATACAAAAAATTAGCCAGGCATTGTGGTGGGCGCCTGTAGTCCCAGCTACTCGGGAGGCTGAGGCAGGAGAATGGCGTGAACCCAGGAGGCGGAGCTTGCAGTGAGCCGAGATCGCACCACTGCACTCCAGCCTGGGCGACAGAGCGAGACTCCGTCTCAAAGAAAAAAAGAAATCCCATCCTCAACGGCATCTTTATATAGAAAAGTCAACAATACACACTCTTCTTCTGGGAGGGAATAATTATTATGGAGGGTTGACAGTTTAGGACATGTTGCCTTGCAGATTAAGAGTGGTTTGTTTGTTTGTTTTTAAAGAGATGGAGTCTTGCTGTGTTGCCCAGGTTGGATTCAAACTCCTGGGCTCAAGCAGTCTACCCACCTCAGCCTCCCGAGTAGCTGGGACTACAGGTGTGAGCCACCATGTCCAGCTAAGAGTGAAGTTTTATGTTATTTAATAATAAATTTATACTCAAAAGAAGAAAGGAAGTATATTTCATTTTCTTTCAAGATACCTAGAATATATATAGTCCCTATCTTTTATTAATGTTCCTTAGCTCTGTACCTGTGAGCGGTAAAGTACTAGCGAGTCAGTACAGGTGCCATCTCTAATAGCTGTTTTCTCCTTCTTTTAACATTTGATAACTGATTATTTTTCTTCTTTTAGATGAAAGACTTTCGCAGTAAAATGCAATCAATATTTCCAACAATTCCCAAGAACTCCGAATCGGCTGTTGAGTGGGAGGAAACATTGAAATCCAAATGAGATGAGCGTGGATGAATTTCAAAATGCTTGTTACAGAAAGGGGTGGCTCCAGAGATACCATGATTGCAAAGGGACTGGGACTGATTTCTCCAGGAACATGGGCAGATTGCTGACTGAACCAGTGCACTGGATAGCGTTCGGCCTTCTTGTCACAGGAGAGTATGTGTGTGCGTGTTGGGGGAGGGTAAAGTTTTCCCAAAGTTAAGAAGACTATTTAAAAGTAGTAATTACAGGAATAACTTCCTTATGTGGAGGGGATCCCACAGGAAATGATTCTGTTTGTAACAGTTAAAACAAGTTTCATACCTAAAAAAAGTTTATAATAAAAGTATGATAGGAAAATATTTATAAAACAGACCCCCTAATAGCAATAGTACTGCAATGTGTCTAATTAAAGGAGTTTTAAGAGCCTTTCTTGTCAGTATGTGACAGAACTTGGAAGTCTTATTCTGATTAGCCAGACTACAAAGTGACAGTCACCTGGTAAGTCTTGTGTGGTGGGAAGTGGGTGTGGCTCTCGTGTCCTCATGTGGTCTGTGATTTACAGCGAGCGCACGCATGCTAGTTTACCTGATACCCTCTCTTGAAGGCCCTATAAATTCTTATACTTAAAACAAAAAGCCAGTAATGAGTTGTGATCACCCAAAAAGGCACAGTTGGGGTAAAATAATGATATTGGGGTAAAAATACGTTTTTGAGAAGTTGGTCTGGATCTCTGAACACTGACAGTTTGTCATTTTGTCTCAGTTGTCAAAGTAAAAAGAGCCCAATTGTCGTCTGTCTTCAATTTTTTTTTTGAGACGGAGTCTCACTTTGTCGCCCAGGCTGGAGTGCAGTGGCGCCATCTCGGCTCACTGCAAGCTCCGCCCCCCAGGTTCACGCCATTCTCCTGCCTCAGCCTCCCAAGTAGCTGGGACTACAGGCACCCACCACCACGCCCGGCTAATTTTTTTTTTTTTTTGTATTTTTAGTAGAGACGGGGTTTCATCGTGTTAGCCAGGATGGTCTCGATCTCCTGACCTCGTGATCTGCCCGTCTCGGCCTCCCAAAGTGCTGGGATTACAGGCGTGAGCTACCGCGCCCGGCCTGTCTTCAATATTTTTAACCAGAAAGTCACCTGAGTATTGAGTCCCAATATAAAGTATTTGGTACCACCTCCCTAATGAAGCTGTTAGGGTAAATTCTATGTGCACCCCCAACTCCCTCATGTCTTCCACAATCTCCTACAAAAAAACAGGTGGAGAATAAGGTCTTCATGCAATTATTTTTACTGCAATTGCATTTTAAAATATTTTCAAG
This sequence comes from Colobus angolensis palliatus, assembly GCF_000951035.1. Taxonomy (NCBI): domain Eukaryota; kingdom Metazoa; phylum Chordata; class Mammalia; order Primates; family Cercopithecidae; genus Colobus; species Colobus angolensis. Next base: position 2,788,318 of record NW_012116821.1, on the reverse strand, counting down.
AAGAGAAATATTTTAATATGTCAGTATGTCCAGAGAAATAACCTGTAGTTAAATATCAGTTGTGCAGTTTCTTCCTACTTGCCTAGGCTGTAATTAGTCAGCAATCAGGTTTAATAAAGGACGTTTGAAATTTCTGTTATCACGAAACCTTTTATTCTAAGGGAGATTTTTAAATGAAATGACAAGTACATAATGTAATACTTTTCTCTAGACCATGTTACCCTGTTAAAATTGCTGTTTTGTTAATGAAACAGGTGTAATCAGCATCTGGAATTCATATGTAATCTGTTAAAAATCCAAGACTGAAAGGAAAGGATTGTGAAATTGGTCAGTGAATGCGGGTAGCAAAAACTCTTCACCGGCCTTTCCTTTGTAGTTAAATCTCCCCTGAGAAGAGATTTGTAGCCTTTGAATGAAACGAAGGGAAGGAAGGAGCCAAAGGAACAGGTTTTCATCCACACAATTAGTCTGAATCTAGGTCCCCTGAATAGAGTGGGCACCGCCTGATCCTTTTGTGCTTCATAAATGTGGGTTTCCAAGCTCATGCATGAGATGGCCCTCAAACCTTGTTACAGTGGTGCACTTTACCCATCTGATGTGGGGGGAAGAAAGAATGGGCACTACCTACAACTGTTTACAGCTAGAATCTGGGTTTTATTTTTCGTAGATGGAGAATGCCTCGTGGTTTCTAAAGACCTCCACAGGGTGGAGAAAGGAGGCTTGCCTGCCTGTCTGGAGTGTTAAAAGGAGAAATCATTGTTAACTGTGATTCTATTTAATGGATTCCTGCCTTGTAACCTCCCTAAGGGTGGGGACCCCTCTCAGAGCCTTGTAAACGGGTGCCAGCACCGCTGCAGGGGCTGCTGCACGTCAGGCGGATGGCAGCTAGGCCCTAGGAAGGAGCCAGGGGCCCTGGTGGGGGCGCTGCTTTCCCACAGGGCTGGCGCAGAGGAGGCCTAGATGTATGTTGCTGAAGGAGTGTCCGAATAGAGTGGCATGCCTCGTGTCTACAAAACCCTTATACGTCACCTCTGCTGTCCTTGACCGATGGCAGGGGGACTCCCATAAGAATGATGAGGAATCCCCTGCAGAGGGGAGGCTGGCAGGGACAAATTCCCTAGAAGAGGAAATGAGCTTCAGCTCTAATTGCATCTTAAAAGCAAAAGTGAAGTAACGCACAGATGGAAATTTAACAAGAAAACAAGCAGTATGACTCAAGTGGTGTTTTCCACAGTCAGAACTTGAATATCAGTGGATTTCATCATTTGTCTATTCCTTTTGTACCAGAGGCATATTGTTAAATTGGTTAATGGAAAGGAAAAATGTTTAACAGATAATGTTATTCTTTATGAGACGTACCATCTGTGTATTGAGCTCTGAATGTCCCTGGATATGGAAGAGAGGAAATGTGATGGAATTTCAAGTTTGCCTTCTTTGCTGTCTTTATCTTGGGTAGAATATGACAAACATAATCACATTTATCTCCTGGAGCATAAAGAGTTTTAATCACCCTATTAACCAGGATGACATTTTTCACAGACTTAAAAAGGAATAGAACAGACATTATCTCCCTATAAGCAATCCATTTCATGGAGGCTGAGCACTAGAAATGCTTTAAAGGATGGATAACGCAGACCATTTCCATTTCCTGTCTAAGCCAACATTAAGGAGGCTTTCAGTAAGGCTGTTGCTTCCACTGGGTGAGCGTTAAGCTTTACACTTAGAGTCTCAGCACCCAAAAGAGCTATTAGAGAAAGCGTGGGTAGGGGGGAGTGGCTTCTGAGACCTCAGGATTCATTCAAGGGAAAACATGTATCCTGGTAAGTTGCTGCTGCCCTATGAAAAGGAATCCATGGGCTGCTATTATATTCAGAGTCAAGAAAGTGTGGTTTCAGGACAACCTGAGAGTGGAAAGTAGGGGACGGGAGCTGCCTCCCAAGACGCCGGCAAACCCATCACTAGGAGGACCATGGCCCAAGGGCATGGAAGCAGGTGGCTACTGAGAGGGCCATCGGCCATCCCCACCACCGCCCTCGTGCCAGGTCGTGGGCACAGGCTGGCATTGAAAAGGACACTTCGCCTGCTTAGTCAAAAGGTGGCATTGAATCATCTCGGCTGTCACATGTTTTGTTTAGTTTCATGGGTAGTATGGGACCAAACTTGCAAATTAATCATTGCAACCTAAGGGGAAAATAGAAGAAATTAAGGTGGTGGAGGGAGCCCATGGGGACAAAAGTAATTAAAATCCATTGAATTTAGCTATTTCACTTGGGGCAACATTTAATCTCCAAGATTAAATCTTGGTTTATGGGGAACATTGTATATTTTCATCTCATTTTTATGTATCATCTTTAAGACAAATCGTTAAGTACAAATGAAAATCAGGTAACGTACAAAGGCAGTTCATCAAATAGTTAAATTTCCTATGAAAGTGAGTAAAATACATATTTTTATAATACCATGTTCAAGTGAAGTGTTTTTCCTTTCTGCCAAGAGTCATTAAATGATATAGCAAGTATTTGGGTCTCTCTTGGTGTTATCAGGATTAATTGCCCAAGGCTGCAATTTTGTGAGCATAGAAAACGAAAGCAAGCATCTCTCACAAGCAGTGACATGAATCTGTAATAATGAGTGAGGCTGTTAGCAAATTTTGTCTGATGGCAGATAACTCAGTTTTGGAGAAAATTAGAATCACAGCTACCAAGAAGCACATACCATTTCAACTTTCCTACCCAAGTATTAGTGAAGTGATTTAGGACCTTGATTTATGTTTCTTAGATAAGCTGGCTTGAGGCCTTTGCTTCATTACTGTTTGACGAGGCATGATCACTTACTTTAAAAACAAAAAAAAGGTGAATGTATTAAATATACTTAAAGACATAACGGTAAAGGTTATTCTTAATGGACTCTCCTAAGAAGCTAAGTCAGGCAAACTGAGAACGCTTGGCGTGTTCATAACACCTATTACCTGCTCATCTGAAAACACTCAAAAAATGGACCTTCATGCTGCCTCTGACACCCCAGGCTTAGAGTGGCCTTGCAGGTTTGCAGTCTAATAGGTGACCCTCCACAGGACACCTCCAGGCAACGTCTACATTGCCAGGCCCTGGGTGAGTCTCCGGCCCTCCCACATGCATGCCCTGCCTTCAGAGGACAAGTTGGCAAAACTGAGTTTCTAAAAGAAAGCTTGAATTTGGCGGTCTGTACAGAGTTGTGCCAAACTGCAGTTTGCTCCTTTGCTCTGCCAAGCTGGGTGATGAGAATGTGTTTATTTTATTACTGCTAGCTTTCTTCTCCAACTGACCCTGTTGTAGGGGCTGAATCCCCCACCGTGTTTCCTACTCTGGAGCAGAGCCTATGTGGCAGACCTCTCCATCTAGAGCCTTTGGGGAGTGTTACCAGGGGGTGGACCGACCCTGCAGCCGCCATCTCCCTGTGTCCTTCCATCTCCCATCAGGCCATGGCGGCCACAGCTACTCAGATCCTTCCTGTAGTCAGGACAGAGGTTACACAGCTAAGACAACTCTAGTGACTAAATCTCATAAAAACTAAAATAAGACCTCTTGTCAGAAGATAAGGATTGAGGACACCTCTGCACTCGGCTTGCTCGTGGGCCAGCTCTGGTTCTCTTTTCAAAGACTCATGACAAATGGTTGTAAAGTATCTATGAAATCAGCACATGACCAAGTGTCTCAACTCCCTGTTTCGCAGAGATGCCTGGATGTGGCATGTGACGCAGTGAGTGACAGGGAGGCTTGGCTCTGCAGTGGAGATTGCCAGCAGGAGGGCCGGGTTCAAGTTTATCTGGAGTGGGAGGTAAAACTGCACTTCCACCTGGCAGGGTGTGGCTCTGCAGGAACCCAGCCCGCATCCCAGGTTCTGTCTTTCCAAGTGTCTCCCACATACAGAGATCTTCCCTGGGAACTGTGAAAATGTAAGGGCTCGGAGTTGGGGTGGAATCTATATGCTTCAGTGAGCATGGTTAGCTTTCACTTCTCAATATTGTAAATGTTACTGAAGGAGCTGGAGTGAAGGGCCGGGTTAGAAAATGCAGGGTCAGGTGAGACCCTAGAGAAACATCCACAGCGCTGATGGGAAGAGGGCATTCACCTTGGACTGTTTCTTCAGGTTCAGGACTAAGCCCATCATAGCCCTTAGCAGACTCTGAGAAAGAAGAAAGGAAGGGAGGGACGGAGGGAGGAGAGAGAGGACAGAAGGGAGGGAAGGCAGGAGAGAGGAAGGAAGGGAAGGGGAGGGAGGAGCTCCTCCCTGGGAAGAGGACCCAAGTGTCCACTTGGCTATGTGTGAGACCAGGTCCTGGGAGAGTGGTATTTGCCTTCTCTGTGCTGGCCACATTTGCCTTCACCACCAAAGCTCAAGAAAAGGAAAATCACATCAAAATGAACATGAGGACAAAGTCATTTCAGCAGGGGGTGTGGTTGGGTGTGTATTGGGCTTTTACATTCAGAGGCTGCAAGGTTAGGTGTTTCTAACTGCCAGCCCTATGAACGGATAGTTTAAAAATGAAAAGCCATCTGGTAAGATCCCATTGCACTCACCAGCTCTGACCTACTGAGCAGGAAGAAAGAAATACACAGATCTGCAGGATGATCCGTACAGACAGATAATACTCAGTGGCCCTGCATCCGACCGAGAAGGTGGCGGTCTTGCTGCACAGGACGGGTCAGTGCCCTGCTCAGGTACTGGAGGCACGATGGAGGGCATTGTCCCTAAAAGCGAAGGACCTCAAAAAAAAAAAAAATCCCTGCACTTCTCCCTTCCTTTTAGAAACCTCGCTGTCTTCCTACTTGTAGTATCAGCAACACCACCTAGAAGTCAGGCTTCGTCTTTGTCTCTGGGGGTGGAGAGTTTTATTTTGTAGCCAGAGAACCTAAGTTAAAGTTTTACAGAGAGTGCCTAGGATCAGGCAGGGCACACAGAAATATCTTGGGCCAGGGTCGCCTGGTCACATTTATCAAAGAAACTAGACAGAAACCAACCCACCATCCACTTCCCAGTGAACCTAATATGCCCTAGAAAGTCCAGTAATTCCACCTAATCTACCCAATTTGTGCCTTTGATATGAGCTTCAGCATTATATCTTACTTTTTCACTAGTCGCTAAATCATTTTGAGTGGAGTGTCATCACACGTTAATTACCTAGCCTGACAATCCCCAGGGCAGCTGGTTTTCTTGGGCTGTGTCTGCCAGGAGGCAGCGGGAGTTATTAGAAAAGTTCGGGCTGCAAGGTTAATATCATCCCTTCCAGTATCAATATGTAATGTCCTACTCTGTGCCTGGGCTTTAAGTACCAAAATTAAAAACAGCTGTCTCAAATACATGACAGGCTGAGAATCTTATGACTATTCTATGTGACTCCAAACTTCTAAATCACTGCTCATAGTAACTGCCCTATGGCCAAAGAGCTATGCCATCTCAAGGCTTGAGGCTGGGAACTCAGTGCCATGCTGTTGAGTGGTGATATCCAGCATTGGCTAATGACAGGCAGGCCAAAGGGAGGCAGAAGCCTTCTTAAAGACGGTGGCATCCCCAGTAAGGACAAGGAGCTAAGTCACAGTACTCAGGAAGTATGCAGCTCTGAGTGCTGCCTCAGGAAACCTTTCTTTGGTTTTTAGTTTTCAATTTGTTTCTTTTTCTTTCTTTCTTCTTTTTTTTTTTTTTTTTTTTTTTTTTTTTTTTTTTTTTTTTTTTTTTTTTTTTTTTTGAGACAGAGTCTTGTTCTGTTACCTAGGCTGGAGTTCAGTGGCACGATCTCGGCTCACTGCAACCTCCGTCTCCCAGGTTCAAGCAATTCTCCTGTCTCAGCCTCCGGAGTAGGTAGGACTAGAGGTGCACGCCACCATACCCGGCTAGTTTTTGTATTTTTAGTAGAGACGGGGTTTCACCATATTGGTCAGGCTGGTCTCGAACTCCTGACCTCAGGTGATCCACCTGCCTCTGCCTCCCAAAGTGTTGGGATTACAGACATGGCTTCCCAGGAAACCTTTCTAAAGCCATTTCGTAGCTTCCTGTCATGCCGCTAAATACAAGTTTCCTCCAATCAGGGAGCAGCATTGCTGGGGTGCTGGCTTCCCCGAGCTGCAGCTTCCTCCTCTCATTTCTCTTTATTTGACCTTTGGTTGCCAGAAAAAGTTCTCACACCTCCTTCTGGGCCTCAGCCTTCAGACTCAGCTAGACTTTATCTTCTTGCCTGACAGTTCCTCCGCCTGCTGCACAGAACACCTGGAAAAGCAAGATGTGAATTTGATTCCATTCATCAGAAAAGGAGCATTCATGGTCCACTTGCTACAAACTGTGGCGTCTCCCCACCCTCTTAGCAGGAAGAAGGGCAGGACAGGGGCTCACATCCCTTGGGTTTTTGATGACTTGTCATATTTCTCTGGGTATCCTGCACCCCCACTTCCAGATCTTTCTTCTGATATCCTTTGGGGTCCCCTAGGTGGGTCCTATCCCAGAACCAGCCCCAGCTTTCCCGAGAGGAGAGGATAAGGCAGATGGACAGCCTCCTGGCAGGTTCAGTTGGCCTCAGCCTTTTTTCCTTTCTCTTTCAGAACAAGGACATGTTGACCAGTGACGTGGTAATGTGTGTCCAATTAAATGTTTTTAACCTATTCTGCTGTGCTGACAATCTGCCAGCCACATTTTTCCCTTCAGATAAGTTGCTGATTTTTTTTCCCAGCAGGCAGCCTGCTCTCTGGAGCCCCGTGCTCTGGGCCCTGGGGAAGGCCTGTGAGTTCTGCCCAATGCCCTTTGCTCAGCTAGGAGCGTCCTTCCTGGACCTGGAGCGGTCACTTCCCAAACCTCGTCCATTTCCCACTAGTTATTAACAGTCTATTCAGCACTGCGCTCTGCCAGAAATATTTTCTCTGCAGCTAACACTCCTTTATGACAAACCTGCCATTATAAACATTTGAAACACCCTTTACAATTACGAGCACCTGTGTAACAGGCAGTGCCCCCCCCCCGAAAGGGGGTCCCCAGGGTCACTGGTGGGTGAAGGTGAGATCTGTGTCCCTTCACTCCAGCTCCTCTGCCACCTGGCCCCAGCGCTCAGTCCTCCTCCGGCCTCCCAACCATGATGGTTAATTCTAGGCATCTGCTTGACTGGATGAAGCAGTACCCAGAAACCTGATGACGCATTATTTTGGGGTCTGTCTGTGAGGGTGTCTCCAGAGGACACTGGCGTGTGAGTCTGAGTGGAATAAGTGGGGAAGATCTGCTCTCAATGTGAGTGATACCATCCGATCAACTGGGGGCCCACAGAGCAAAAACAGAGGAAAGGCGAGTTGGTGTCTCTCCCTCTTGGAGCTGGGGTGCTCTTCTTCTCTTGTCCTTGGACATCAGAACTCCAGGGGCTCCAGCCTTTGGACTCCAAGACTTACACCCATGGCCTCTGGATTCTCAGGCCTTCGGACTTGGACTGAGCCTCACCACCAGCATCCCAGGGTCTGCAGCTTGCAGATAGCCAGTGGTGGGACTTCTCAGCCTCCCACAAATGTGTGAGCCAATTCTCCCAACAAATCCCTTCTCATCTAGCTAGCTAGATAGGTGTAGACAGACAGATACTATTGGTTCTCTGTCTCTCAAGAACCCTAATACATAGCCTTAATCTCCAGCTGGGGCCCCTCCACCCACAGGCACACCACTGACAACCGGGATGGCTTGGGACAAATGACCCCATGAGGGCCTCCTGTCTTCATCTCTGAAACAGGTGCATACACTCCTGTGGCATCACATTGTAGGGAGGGTTAAATGAGGGTTCGTGCAGCACCCCAACTCCTGAAAGGCCCCAAGCTGCATTGCTGGCCCATTGGATTTGATGTTAGTCAGTTAGCAGAATAACACCCCAAATGCACCTCCCACAGCACACTATTTACACCATCAGGGCAGGTTCCTCCCAATGCTTGGGCCTCCAAACCTTGCCCACCCTTTACCTGACACCCAACTTTAGCCTGAATCAGAATCAGCTGGGGAGCTGGTTAAAGCACAAGTTCCTGGCCCAGAGCTTCTGATTTCTTCGGTCTGGGGTGGGGCTGGAGAATCTGCATTTCTCTCAAGTTCCCCGAGGCTGCTGTTGCTGGAGAACCACTGCCCTGTGGTGTGGTTCTGATGATGGCACTTTCAACATAATGTGTCACAGGAGTGCGTCTTTGCTAATCACTCACTTGCTAGCACAGACAACCTTGTGAGACCTCTGTAGATAGCGGCAGTAACATGGGTCCCGATTCTCACAAATCCAAAATGACTGCATTCACTGGACTGAAAAGTGCATCAGTGGGTGTCACCCTCCGTGGCTGCCTCCCTCTCCTGTTACCTCTAAACTCCCTCTCCTGCAGCTGCAGGAGCTGTACTTTCACCCGGGCAGCCCTGCCCTTGTGAGCACCCAAGGAGTGGGCAGAAGCACAGGCACAGGACAACACGAGACCTTGGACCCTTCAGGAGCCATGCGGAAAGACGTGGGGAGCACTTAGGAGGACCCCCCCTAGGGTGCAGTCCACAGGTTGTTTTTAATATAATTGGAGAAGCAGACAAGGTCACACTGAGTTAGCCCACCAAGACTTTGGTGTGGTTGATGACCCCAGAAAGGGAGAGGACAGTGCAGATAAGAGTCAGAGAGAACAACCTGGAAGAGGCCAAAGAGGAAGGGGCTTTGGGAGATGGGCTGAGATGGTATGAGACAGAGTAGGAGCAGGAGAAGCCCAGAGGAGCAGGAGAAGCTGGCACCAAGAGCAAGACTTGTTGGTGGCATAGTGAGCCTGAGACCATGGTGCAGTTGGTGGTGGGACAGGCAGGACGGAGAGAAGGAGATGAGTCAGAAAGGTAGGTTAAAGGCTGGGTGTGGTGGCTCATGCCTATAATCCTAGAATTTTGGGAGGCCAAGGCAGGCGAATCACCTGAGGTCAGGAGTTTGAGACCAGCCTGACCAACATGAAGAAACCTCGTCTCTACTAAAAATACAAAAACATTAGCTGGCAGGGTGGCACATGCCTATAGTCCCAGCTACTCAGGAGACTGAGGCAAGAGAATCACTTGAATCCGGGTGGTGGTTGCAGTGAGCTGAGATCACACCACTGCACTCCAGCCTGGGCAACAGAACGAGACTCCATCTTGAAAAAAAAAAAAAAAAAGGTTGGTTAAGGCCCATGGTTAAGGCCAGTTCATAAAAGCATGAAAGGCCTTGACTGGCCGACTAAAAGGTTTGCACTTTGCCTATAGCTACAAGAATATAAAGTTAATGAAGTTTTCTGAGCTTGTGTCATATAAAACTGGTATTTTCTTTCAATCATTTGTTCATTCATTTAAAGCACAATTATCAAGTGCTTGGCCAGCACTAGGTGGGGACATAGCAACAATTAGACAGTCCCTCCTTTAAGAACTCCCAGTAATCAGAGGGGGCAGAGGAAGGCCACTGTGACTGGAGAATGGACAGGAAGAGTAGAGGCCCTGGCAGTCCCTGGGGAGTGCCACCTTGGACGGCCAGTAGGAGGCGGCTGAGCCTGAGCCAGGAGGACCAGAGCTGTTGGCTGTGGGTCCCCAGCGACTGGGGACAGGAAGGGTGTGCACTGTGGACTGTACAGTCCATAGATCCTATTGGCTCTAATTTTACTCTTCTCTCTCTCTCTCTTTTTTTTCTTTTTTTGTTTTGTTTTGTTTTGTTTTTTGATTTTGAGACGGAGTCTAGCTCTGTTGCCCAGACTGGAGGGCAGTGGTGAAATCTCAGCACACTGCAACCTCCGTTCCCAGGTTCAAGCAATTCTCCTGCCTCAGCCTCTGGAGTAGCTGAGATTACAGACCTGCCACCACACTGGCTAATGCTTTTTGTTGTTGTTTATTTG
>NW_012116821.1:2769010-2774756 GCF_000951035.1 Colobus angolensis palliatus | reverse complement strand
GAGGAAGAGGAAGAGGAAGAAGGAGAAGAAGAAGGAGAAGAAGAAGAAGAGGAAGAGAGAAGAAGAAGAAGAAGAAGAAGAAGAAGAAGAAGTAGAAGAAGAAGAAGAAGAAGAAGAAGAAGAAGAAGAAGAAGAAGAAGAAGAAGAAGAAGAAGAAGAAGAGGAAGGAGGAGGAGGAGGAAAGAAGAAGAAGAAGAAGAAGAAGAAGGAGGAGGGAAAAGCGTTAATCTGCTGTAGCCTACCTAACCTAGAGGAAGACTATGTGTTTTCATAGTGGTGTTGCTTTCTCACAACCTCTCAAGTAGCATTATAAATATAAATGGCAGAATTCCACAGTGAATCAGAAATAACAATGATTATAGTAACAAGCGTGTAGACAACCCAGCCTGCAGTCCAAATTCCCCTGCCCCTCACTGGCTGCCCTAGCCCTCCTCAGGCCCAGAGGCATGAACACGTGCAGGCTAGCCACTGGAGAGGATGGACCCAGGGCAAAGGCCAAGCCTCAGGGGTCTCAGGGCTGACTGAACAGGAAATGATAGGCCCTGGCCTTGTGGATTCTTCACTTCAGGGTGAGGCAGCTGCAGGGGTAGGCACTCTGCAGCGAGGGCTGGGCTGGGCCCCTTGCCTGGGGCCTGGTGTGGCGGGTGTCCCACTCCAAAGCCCAGGCTCACCACACGCAGGAGAGCTGGACCCTCTTCATCACCTAACTCAAAGGCCCTTGTAGGAGTCACCAAATGAGCACAGTACTGGAGACCTGCTGATACCCCTTGGAGACTAATACATAGGTTACGATTTTCTTTTCCTTATTCAGATATTGAAGTGCATGCCACCCTTCACATTTCCGTCTTTGCTTTGGCCATCAGAAAACTCGGAGCTAAATTTAATCTTGCATCATAATAATCTTACCACCTTCTTGACTCCCTCCTTCTTCGGCATGAGTTTTCAATTTTCTGTTCCCATTTTAGCAATCTTATTGTGCGTGTATCTTTTATTGGAAGCTGCCTCCAATCCTTTTTAGAAGCTGACAGGGTATAAATTGTAAATAAAAATAAACACTGCTGAAATCTTCCCATGGTAGCTTTCTTATTTCAGGAGGTATCTGAAATCCTGACTTGACTTTTGCGATAAATTCAACACAAAACATCTCGTGCATCAACTCAGTTTTAAGTTTCTGCTTCTGTAAAAGATCCTGGGTTGCTATAATCCTGAGCTCTGAAATGAAAACTTTTCAATGGCAAATGGTGGCTGTTTGCGACACCCCACTTTCATCTTAAGTATTGTTTAAAATTTGGGGATTATGCTTAGCTAGCTGGGATCAGCTGGAGTGAGAGGCTGGGAAATGTGGAGTCACTTCTGGCTGGAGGAAAACAGTTGGAGAATTTATGCGCTCGTATGGAGATTCCAAGTCATTCCTTATTGTCTGCCATGAGTGGGACCAGAGGAGAGAAGGGCATGCCTGCTGGTTGGAGTGCAGGAGAGGGAAATGAAGGCTCCTCTGTTGCGGGTTTAACTCTAAAGAGAGTTCCGGTTCTGACTGAATGGAGACCCCTGAGCTTCCCAAGTTAGAACAAAGGAAGTTTCTTATCTCAGGAGGGGGTAGAAGACACCATGAGAGAGAGCCTAGTGCACACCTTTGTTTCAGTCCTTTCTTTTTTGAAATCTAACTCTGTGAGATTAAATACTTGTTATTTAGGGCTATTGGTATGTAGCAGTTGTAATAGAGAACTCTACATTGTTCAAAAGAAGCAGTAGAGACACATACACACACACATACTCCCCTCTCCGTGCAGCCCCCGCACCCCCTCTTTCTCACCTCTCCCACAGCCAGCCTCGCCCTGCTCCTCACCTTCCCCACCCCCATCCTCTCGGGACACTTAGGCCTCATTCTTTCAGCACCGATCCTGCTTATTTACCAGGGTCGTGTCTCCTCAGAAGGTCACATCCCCTGGTTCTGCCAGAGCGTGGAGGAAGGGACCTCCTCCCCAAGCTCACCTCCTCAAAAGAGGCCCAGACTCTCCACATTTTCTGAGCCACACGAGCAAAGTACCTGCCACCTACAGAGGCACTGAGTCCTAACTGCAGGTCATATTTTGAGAGAACAGCACTCTTGGTGAGTCTGGGAAACTAAACTTAAAAAGTGATGGAAAAAGTCATAGTTCCAGAGAGGCTGGCATGGGGCATTATTCCACTGTGGACAGTGACATTCAACCCACTTAAGTAGTCAGATGCACCTTTTCATGTGTGGCCATGATGGGGCACTGGGATTTTAAACCTTTATAATCTACTTTCCCCATTTTTCCTCAGTGAACATGGCTCGCTCTTCTAACTAAAGAAAGTGAAAGAGGAGTATTTGTGGGATGGTTGTTTTTTGAGAATAAAATAATCTTTGCCTACAATACATGGGTTGATCTAACACCCCAAGCAGTCCCCAGGCCCCATCCCTCCCTGGGGAGTAGAAGTGCTTGGAATCCTCCTTGCTGGGGCTCCAGGCTGGGCTCTGCCTTCTAGGACCACTCCGGTGAGGTGAGATCATGACAACTTTCAAGGTTCTCTCTGCCTTGGGAGTGAAGCCCTGTGGACTTTGCATGCCCACCTGGAACAGGCCTGCTGTAGGTGGAACTGTGTCCCCACAAAAGGTATGTTAAAGTCCAAACCCCTGGTGTTGAAGGTTTCAGTGTTGAAGCCTTCTTTGAAAATCAGGCCTTTCCATTTTCATCAAGTTAAAATGAAGCTATATATATATATATGCACACACACACTTTATTTTTTATTTTTATTTATTTATTTTGAGAGGAGGACGGAGTCTCGCTCTGTCACCCAGGCTGGAGTACAGTGGCATGATCTCAGCTCACTGCAATCTCCACCTCCTGGGTTCCAGCGATTCTCCTGTCTCAACCTCTTGAGTAGCTGGGATTACAGGCACCGCCACCAGCCTAATTTTTTTTATGTTTAGTAGAGACGGGGTTTCATCATGTTGGCCAGGCTGGTCACAAACTCCTGACCTCGTGATCCACCTGCCTCGGCCTCCCAAAGTTCTGGAATTACAGGTGTGAGCCACTGCACCCGGCCACTTTTCTGTTTTTAAAAGAAAAGAAATGAGAGTGGATGGCAGAGCTGTACCTGAGCAGGGCCCCACACTGTCTGTCCAGGGGCAGATGTTGGTTTGGATGTCGGTGTGGCTGTGGGTGCAGCACCTGCACTGGGCCTGTTCCTGGTCCGATACAGGAGGGTGAGAGCTGGGCCACATGCGCTTCCCGTTCACCGCACTGGAGAAGCTGGGAGGCAGCTCAGGTTCCAGGGAAGGGGCACCAGGTCTCACAGCACCTCCAGGCCTCCACAGTGACCTCTGGCCACTGAGCACAGGGAGCTGCCAGCCTAGGGTCTGATCCTGTACTTGGGGGTCCTGTGGGAGGGAGAATTAGGTAAGACCCACTTAGAGAGGAACAGTCATTGATCCTAATATTGATAATAACGACAGCACCTATGCAGCATTTACTATATATCAGGCACTGTTCTAATACATAGATTAACTCATTTAATCCTCACACTCTCCGCGAGGTGGACCCTGTTATATCCTCATCGTACAGAGGAGGAAATTGAGGCCTCCGTTTGCGCTATTTATTCATAGTGTATCCTGGGGTCACATGGCTGGAATGCAAATCAGGTGAAATTTTTGCCCAAGGTCACACATCTAATAAATGTCACAGCTCGGATTCAAACTCACATCTGGCCTACAAAGCCCCCACACCCCATTGGCCCAGGCAGCAGACTAGAAGGGAAAGATGACTGTAGCCTGAAATTGAGCATTTGCTAGGTCTGGGGCAAGAGTGAATGCAGGCCCAGGTCCCGGACACCTTCGTAAAAGTTATGCGCAACAGTCATCCACCAAGCTCACAAGCTGGGGAGTGAAATGCGCTCCGTCCCCTTCCCTGACAGACAGCTTCATGGCAGCACGGACAGCCAGGTTCAGATTTGGAATTCTCAGACTCCTCAGAGGCCCACCAGGACACAACGCTGGGAGAGAGGCCAGACCGGGCTGCGCCCTTTCTCCTCCCTCAGCCGTGGCTCCACCCTGCACCACAAGGCTTTGCTTGTTTTGTTGTTGTTGTTTTAGTCTCTGCCTTCATTGATTCTTTTTCTTTTCTCTTTCCAATATTTTTTATTGAAATGACAATAAAATAAAAAAAGAATAGTGATCACTTTAACCAAACTTTTACTTTACAAATATAAAAATATAACTAAAACTTGTTTCTTTTATACATTTCCGTAAACGTAGTATCAGAAAAGTTCTCAAAGCCAAACTATAAATGACGCTTGTATACTATGATGTGAACATAATAACCAAAAGTTTAAATTTCTAAATACATGACCTTTCCCTCAACAGAACAGCATAATCAATATATTTTCCCAACTTATCTCTATTTTTACGATATGATCTTTTTCATTCTTTCATTTGGACAACTGACATTTATTAAGGATCTGTAGGCATCAGGCATTGTGGTAAATCCCAGAGAATCAAAGATAAATCAGATGTAGTCCTTGCCCTCCACAAGACCAAACTCTAAGATGAGAGAAGATACCAGAGGAAAAAAAAAAGAAAACAGAAAAAAAACTACAATAAAGAGTAGAAAGTCATGAGAATTTTAGGGGAGGGTTGGATAAAGGGCCAAGAGAGCAGAGAAGAGAGAGAAATTGCTTCTCCCTCTCTCCCTTTCTTCTTCCTTTCCTTTCCTTTCCCTCCCTCCCTCTCTTTCTTTCTTTCCTTTCATTCTTTCTTTTTCTTTTTTCTCTTTTCTTGTTTCCTTCCTTCCTTCGTTCCTTCCTTCGTTCCTTCCTTCGTTCCTTCCTTCCTTCCCCCACTCACTCTCTGTGGCTTGCTTTTCTTTCTTTCTTTTTCTTTCTTTCTTTCTTTCTTTCTTTCTTTCTTTCTTTCTTTCTTTCTTTCTTTCTTTCTTTCTTTTTCTTTCTTTCTTTCTTTCTTTCTTTCTTTCTTTCTTTCTCTCTTTCTTTCTTTCTCTCTCTCTCTCTCTCTCTCTTTTCTGTCTTTCCCCTTCCTTCCTTCCCTCCCTCTCCCTCCTTCCTTCCTTCCGTGTCTCTTTTTTCTTTGTCTCACTCTGTTGTCCAGGTTGGAGTGCAGTGGTGTATTCATATCTCATGGAAGCCTCAAATTCCTGGCCTCAAGCAATCCTTCCACCTTGGCCTTCCAAAGCACTAGGATTACAGACATTAGCCATTGCACCCAGCCCAATCTGGTCCTTAAATGTCAAGCTGTAAACCCACAGGACCTGAACAAATACAGGTAAGAAGCCCTTTTAGAAGGGAAAAATGGGTCATCAGGGTGGCTCACACCTGCAATCCCACCACTTTGGGAGGCCGAAGTAGGCGGATCACCTGAGGTTAGGCGTTCAAGACCAGCCTGGCCAACATGGTGAAACCCCATCTCTACAAAACATGCAAAAATCAGCCAGCCGTGGTGGCAGGCACCTGTAATCCCAGCTACTCGGCAGGCTGAGGCAGGAGAATCGCTTGAACCTGGGAGGCAGAGGTTACAGTGAACCGAAATTGTGTCACTGCATTCCAGTGTGGGCAACAAGAGCAAACCTCTGTCTGAAGAAGAAGAGGAAGAGGAAGAAGGAGAAGGAGAAGGAGAAGGAGGAGAAGAGGAAGAGGAAGAGGAAGTGGAGGAAGAGGAAGAGGAAGAAGGAGAAGAAGAAGGAGAAGAAGAAGAAGAGGAAGAGAGAAGAAG
>NW_012116821.1:2754688-2768130 GCF_000951035.1 Colobus angolensis palliatus | reverse complement strand
GAGGCCCGGGGGCGCGTCCCCACAGCGGCCTCCCGCCCCGTCCGGGACAAGGGCTGCAGGGTGACCCCTCGCTGGAGGCCTTGGCTGCCTTTTGCTCTTTTGTTTTCTGTCTGGTCCCCTGGAACCGGGACCACTGGAGGCTCCCGGAAACGCGCAGGCGACATCTCCCCGACTGTCCTCATCAGAAGCCCACGCAGCCCGCCCCGCCCACACGTCCTGAAGGCGTGGCTGCGGGTCCCGTGGTCCCCGGGTCTCGCGTCCGGCCGCGCCCACCGGGCATCTCCCTGGACGCCCCCAGGCGCAGAGGCTGAGCCTCCTCCCGGCTGCGGCGTGGGTTCCCGGGCGTGGCCGCCGTTCCCCTCCTGGGGTCCCCCCTGTCCCCCGCGCGTGCTCCCGGGAGAACTCAGTCCTCAGGCTCCGCAGCCGCACCCTCTCGGAGCCCCTCATTTACCCACCTGTATCCCGCTCCCTACCCCGGAACTCTCAGCATCCAGGGGCCGCCCTCTGCATGGTGGGTGCCAAAAACCAAAAACCAGATGTCGGCTTTTCCTAGTGCCTTTTTGAGATCTAAGTGGTGTTTCTGGCGGTTTGGGTTTTAAAGTGCCATTTTCTGTTTCCTTTATTTACTTTCTCTAATGACTTTTTTTCTTGTTGTAAGTAACTACATGTTCAAGGTCAAAAAATGAGAAAACATAAGCAAAAAAGGCACTTGAAATCTCGGCTTCCATCAATAACCATAGGAACATTTTGGTGTCTGCTGCCACATTTTCCCGTCTGCGTGTGGTTGTGTGTACGGTGATATATGTTATTTTTCCAAAAGAGGGATCCCTCCCATCCATCTCTGCAATCTGCTTTTCCACAGAGCAAGGCAATGAGAACGTCTCTCCGTAAACCACAGTGAAGACACACCCCGCAGGGGACAGGAGCTGGGCCCGCTGGGAGGGCGAGTGTGGGCGGGGCATAGCCGGAAACCCAGCCTACCTGGGGCCTGGCCAGGGGAGGGCCCTTCCTGAGAGCCTCCTGGGGGCCCATGGGCCCTGTCACCTACGTCACCTCGGTTGGTGAGGTCTCATCCCTGGCTGCAGCTACCAGGCTTCAGGGTGTCCTTTTTAAAAGAGTACCTCGAAGAAGAAAATCCCATCCTTTCCTCTAGTCCCCGGAGTCCATCTGCAGTTGAGGACGGGCGCGGTGGCTCACGCCTGTAATCTCAGCACTCTGGGAGGCCGAGGCGGGCGGATTACGAGGTCAGGAGATCGAGATCATCCTGGCTAACACGGTGAAACCCCGTCTCTACTAAAAATACATAAAAATTAGCCGGGCGTGGTGGCAGGCACCTGTAGTCCCAGCTGCTCGGGAGGCTGAGACAGGAGAATGGCGTGAACCCGGGAGGTGGGGTTTGCAGTGAGTCGAGATCGCGCCACTGCCCTCCAGCCTGGGCGACAGAGCAAGACTCCATCTCAAAAAGAATAAGAATAAAAATAAAGAGTACCTCGAAGAAGAAAAACCCATCCTTTCCTTTAGTCCCCGCAGCGTCCATCTGCAGTTGAAACAACTCTGCCTTTTGTAGAGTGACTCTTTCTTGTGTGGATTTAAATATAAAACAAATCAATATTGACCCCAAGGAGCCCCAATCCTCCCTCTGCCTCCGGACAACTAAGGTGCCTCCAGATCAGCAGTTCTTAATGAGAGGCTGGGGGCAGGGGTGGGGCCGCGGAGTTTTGCCTCTCTTCCCCAGGGGACCCTGGTATTGCCTAGAGACATTTCCCCACTAAGAGTATGCTACTGGCACCTCGTAGGTAGAGGCCAGGATGCTGCTAAGCATGCTGCAATGCACAGCACAGGCCCCCACGAAAAAAGAATTCACTGCTAAAAATGTCAGTAGTGCCCAGATTGAGAATCCTGTCCAGATGTTTCTCGACACTCTTCCAGGTCCCAGGAGCCCCGAAGCCTTGGTCGCCTATGGCACCGTCCAAAGGGTAATGGCCCTGGCTGATCACTCCTAAGCCATGTCCATTAACCCAGGACCCGAAAGGACTGATGACCAAGAAGGGCAAGAGGTTGCAACTGCAGTCTGTGGAAATGAGAGGCCCTGGGCAAGGGGGTGTCAGGGGAGGAGATGAATTCAGTAGGTGGGGCTCTGTTTCCTTTTGTTTCATTATGTGTGGATTCAGGCTGTTTCCTAAGGCTCTGGGGGAGAGATGTGCCTCATTTATGAGTCTTTTATTTCAAGACAATTCAAGATGTCCCAGCATTTCAACCCTCTGACTGCAGAACCCCACATTGCTAGAGCTCAAAGGAACCTTAGACATTTTCTTCTCCAACTGTCTTGTTTTCCAGATGGGAGCCAGACCGAGGTTTATGCACAGCTTCAGTGCCTCAGTTTCTTTCTCAGTAAAATCACAAATAATGACGTCTCCCTTTTGCCAGGCCCCACCCCCACCTCCATGCCTCAGGCACTGTCACACACATTATGTGTGATACGTGGACGCTGGGAAGGAAGTTGCCCCTCCCATTTCCCAGGTGACAGTGCTGGGCACTCAGACTGTGGGGAACTGACCTGTGACCCTACAGTGAGCAGGTGGAGGAGGGGAACGCCAGCCCCAGGTTTCTCTTGCCCTAAGACTGGACCAGGTTTCTCAAGCTTGGCTGTCTGTCGAAATCGTCTGGGGAGTTTTAAAAACCCTGATGCCTGTCACACCCTCTACCCCTGTCATGGATGTGATGGAGGCCAGGAAGACTCAACTTTAAGAAATAGTGAGATCTTTGAGTATCTTCTTGGTACCAAGCCCATACTTTTTGAATTGAGAACCATTAGGATTAGCTCCAAATGAGTTTGCTTTCCATCTGAATATTGAGACCTGTGTTTTCTGGCTGCTCCTTCCTCCCTGGGTGTTTGCAAAGTTGAAAAATCAGCTAAAAATATACACAGGGGCCACACAAGGCAGGAAGAGTGAGCCCAACCTTCCTGGCTCTGTGCGGGTGACCAGGGCCAGCCGCTTCCCCAGGCTAAAGGGCACAAGGCACCACATCTCCCAGGGATATCTGCATTTTCAGCAGAGACTCTGGAACATGGAACGGTCTTCAGATGAACAATATATCAGAAGGCAGCATTTCAGGCACCAAGAGGCCGAGGGAGGTGACTGGGTCTGCAGGGGGCTGTTACCTCACCTGCCCACCCCTGTACAGTCTCTCCACAGCCCCTCTGTAAGTCTATCTGCTCATCTCTCTCTAAACTGCCTCAAATCTGAGACAAAGCATACAGAACTCTCTAAGCAGGTTGGCTTCTCTTGAATTGAATGTACCGTCTGCATTTTAGTCTCACTTTTGGTTATAAGAGCGCTTTGAGCCTTGCAGAGCAATTGGGCAGCTGGCAAGCTCTGACTGTTGGCATTTTGTGTCATTGCAGAGAGGCTAAGTGAGTGCCAGTAGGCAAGAAGGGCCAGGCTTCTGACTCAGGGTCCCCATTTCCCACCGCTCCGCCTAGCTGCTGGCCTCTTTTGTTGGGGCCTTGGTCATGTCTGAAAACAGGTGCAGGCTGTGCCAACATTTTGCGATGCTGCTGACCGGGTCACCAGGGACACTGTGTTCACACACCTCATGGCCCCTCCGGCCTTCAGCAGGGCTCCTCCCTGCCCACCGCTGGGCGTTGACATCACTGCTTTCTGCTTCTCAGTTCATCCATGGCTCCACCTCCACATTACAGCTGCTTCTGAATGGTTCCATCTCTGTCCTAGCATCGGAAAGGTTTCTTTGACCTCAAAACTTCCTATTTTCTATATGTCTCCAAAATTTACATCTCTGGGCCAATCATATTATAACATTACTTTTCTCAGCTGGTTAAATGGTTTTAACATGTCTTTAGCTCTCATTTTATTCAATTTTTATTTCTCCACATTCTCCAAGCTCTACTTTGACAGAAACTTTTACATAAAAAAGGTCTGATCCATTCTGTAAGTGTTTCTGTGTGTGTGTGTGTGAATGTGAGTATGTGCCACACCTCTGTACCGATTCTCAAGTGTGGCCCCAGAGCCATCACCTGGGAACCTCTGTCTCAAAAAAAAAAAAAAAAGAAACGCAAATGACTGAGCACAAAGCCAGACCTGCTGAATCAGGAACTCTAGGTGGAGTCCTGGAGTCTATGTTTTAACAAGCCCTCTGGGTGATTCTCTTGCATGATGAAGTTTGAGACCCACTTATCTATTGTTGTTTTATAGGATCTGCTCCTTATCAAGGAAAGAGGGAAGTTGTGCCTCTGTTAAGACAGAAACGTGTAAACAATAGCATTCTTGACACCATTGCAGGAGGTCAGCAAACTTTTTTCCTGCAAATTTCTTCATTCACTATTTAACTTATAAAATGTGTATGTGTGTGTGTACACGTGATGATGGCTAGTGATGGAGGTGGAAGTGGTGGTGTTGTTAGTGTTATTGGTAGTAGGAGTAATAATATTATTGTTACTCCTACGGCAGTGGTAGTAATGATGTTGATAGTGATGATGGCAGTGGTTGTGATGGTAGTGGTGGTGATGCTGGTGGTATGGATGGTGTTTGTGGTGGTAATAGTGTTGGTGTTGTGGTGGTGATGGTGGTAGTGATAGTGGTGATGGTGGTGGTGATAGTGATAGTGATAGTGTTGGTAATGGTGGTGGTTGTGCTGGCAATGGTGGTGGTAGCAATGGTGCTGGTGCTGGTGTTGGTGGTGATGTTGCTGGTGATGGCAATTATGGTAGTGATGGTTTAGGCAGTGACAGTGATCATGGTCATGATGGTGGTGGTGATGGTGGTGGTAGGGATGGTGGTGATGGTGGTGGTAGGGATGGTGGTGTTGGTGGTACTGGTGTTAGTGATAGTATTGTGGTGGTGGTGTTGGTATTCGTGATGATAGTTTAGTGTTGGTGTTGGTGAGGGTGGTGGTGGTGGTAATGGTGTTGGTATCATTGGTGGTGTTATGGTGATGGTGGTAGTGGTGGTGGTGATGCTGTTGGTGGTATTGGTGGTGTTGGTGTTGGTAGTATTGATATTGATGGTGTTGGTGGTAGTGATGGTGTTGGTATTGATGGTGGTAGCTATGGTGTGTTGATGGTGGTGGTGGTGGTAATGGTGCAGAGATGGTATTGGTGGTAGTAATGGTGTTAGTGTTGGTAGTAGTGTTGGTGGTGGTGGTGACAGTGTTTTAGTGCTGGTGGTGATAGCAGTGATAGCAGCAGTGGGAATGGTGGTGGGGGGATGGTGTTGATGTTATTGGTGGTGATGGTGATTATGATGGCAATGGTGGGGATAGTGGTGATAGTGTTTTTGTTGGTGGTGGTGGTGCGAGTGTTGGCAGTTTTGATGTTGGTGATGATAATGATAGTGGGGATGGTGGTGATAGCGGTGATGTTGGTGTTGGTGATGGTGTTGGTATTGGTGGTGGTGGTGGTCATGGTGTTGTGATGTTTTTGGTGGTGGTGGTGATGGTGGTGGTAGTGTTCATATTGATGTTGGCAGTGATGGCATTGTTGGTGATGGTGGTAATGATGGTGATGGTGGTGATAGTGGTGGAGGGGATGTGGTGATATTGGTGCTGGTGATGGTGTTGGTATTGATGGTGCTGGTGGCCATGATGTTGTGATGGTTTGGTGGTTGTGACAGTGGTGACAGTGATGGTGATGGTGGTGATTGTGATGGCGGTACTGGTAGTAGTGTTGGTGTTGATGCTGGCAGTGATGATATTGCTGATGATGATGGTGATGGTTGTAGTGGTGGTGGTGGGGATGGTGGTGATAATGGTGCTGGTGGTGGTGTTGGTGTTGGTGATGGTGTTGATATTGATGGTGGTGGTGGCCATGGTGTTGTGGTGGTTTGGTGATGGTAGTGGTGGTAGTGTTGGTATTGATGTTGACAATGGTGGTATTGTTGGTGATGATGGTGAGGATGGTGATAGTAGTGGTGGTGGTGGTGGTGGGGATGGTGGCAATAGTGGCAGTGTTGGTATTGGTGATGGTGGTGGCCATGTTGTTATGGTGGTTGGGTGGTGGTGGTAGTGTTGGTACTGATGTTGGCAGTAGTGGTGTTGTTGGTGATGGTGGGAGTGCTGGTTACATAGCAGCCCCTTAGATCATATTGCCTGACTCCCCCGTGTCTCACCCAAAAGGCCTGCCTGGCTTGTGCCATGGTGTGTGTGATGGTGTGTGTGCACATGGACGTGTGTGAGTCTGTGTCTGGCCACTTCAGCCTTAGTGCCTCTGAAGTTTACAAAACCCCCAAAGTTTTAAAATAAAATTGGGGTTAAACCATTTGGATCCTGTAAATTAGAAAAAATAAATGAACCACCCAGCTGCAGTTATAGGCAATTAATGTGATTCTGGGAGGGCTTCACTGCAAGATAATGGGAAAGCTGATTATAAATGAGCCAGGAGTAATGAGGGAGGTCATGAGTCCCTTAACTCTGAAGGAGAAGCCGGGGCTCCACTCCGGCTGATGCTGGCTGCTTCGAGGTGCATGCAGATCTCTTTCCACACGCGCTTCGCTTCCAATCCTGGCCACTGGCCCACACCCAGCCAGGAAGGCAGGCCAGGCCAGTGGGGAAGGGCCGAGCTCAGCCTGGTTTACCTCAGCAGGGAGGGGCCTGGGAGCGCTGGAACCTGGACTCTTCTGTGCTGTCCCTGCAGCTTCAGAAGAAAAGGCTTCTGAAAATAAACTCAGAGAAGGGCCAGAAAAATGAGGACAGGAAGGGAGTGCATGTGAGGGGAGGTTCCTATGAGAACAGATGGAAAGCAGGACTTCTGACCTGGAAAGGCCCTGGCAGAGACAGCCTCGGAAGCCGAGAACCAGGGAGATTGGAAAGCACAGGCGTCTGAATCCTGACCGGATTTCTCTTTTCACTCCTGCAATGAGGAATCTCAAAACCAAGCGTCCAGGCTGGCCAGGGACCTCAGGCAGCTTCCTACAGCTTGCCTATTTGCATTTTCGTTTTATCCTTCTCTTGATTTTGTTTCTAACCAGTCCCCTGGGTCTTGTAAATATATTTTACATCTTTTGTGTTTTGTTTGCACATATCCTACTGCGAATTTTTTTCTAACAATAGCCTGTGACTAGATGGCTGCGCAAGCCATGGCCCCTCACACTCTCAGCATCTGCTGCCAGCTGACCAAGTCCGCTAGGCAAGTCGGGGTTTGGGTTGAGCGAGAGCGATCTTCAAGCACAGCCTCATTTTCTTCAGAACCTGCAGGATTTGCTGCGTTCTCGCTGGAGACCTGGCCCGTGGTCAAGGGGTCTTGGCCCTGACTCGTCATGACCCTGGCCCAGGCCTTCTGTTGTGGAGTAGATGGAAAGGCCCACTTTCTGGCCCTATTCTGGTCTCAGAGGAGTTCTCTGTCCTCAAACTCTCTGTAGTTTTGAGACAGGAGGAGCTTCATCCTCTTCCTCACACAGTTGGGGTGCAAGGAGCATCTCCCCTCTGCGCCTCACCCCTCAGGACACAGAGATGGCTCCTTAGGGGAGGAACTCGGGTGTGATCCTTATGGGATGTCATTGTCCTCTGGAGAATGAATCTGTCACTCCCAACCTAGGCTTGTCGTGCTGCACCTTGTGAGTGATGTGTGGGACCCACGGGGCCTGTTGGTTTGTAGTGTGCATGGGAGTGAAGTGGCAGCTCATGTCCACACCTCGTGAAGCAACAGCCTGACTGAGTGGCTCAGAGCACAGTCGCAGGCCAGGCTGCCACTGCCTCCTCGTGCCAGCCTCTCTGCGCACCACGGTCCTCCCTGTCAAGTAGGGATACACCTACCTCACTGGGCTACTTGGAGTATTTACAGATAAGAGACTTAACGTGCAGTTCAGGCTGGGTGTGGTGGCTCACACCTGTAATCCCAGCACTTCGGGAGGCCAAGGCGGGCAGATCACCTGAGGTCAGGAGTTTGAGACCAGCCTGGCCAACATGGTAAAATCCCATCTCTACTAAAAATGCAAAAATTAGCTGGGCTAGGTGGTTCATGCCTATAATCCCAGCTACTTGGGAGGCTGAGGCAGCAGAATCGCTCGAACCCGGAAGGTGGAGGTTGCAGTGAGCTGAGATTGTGCCACTGCACTCCAAACTGGGCGACAGAGCAAGGTTCCATCTCAAAAAAAAAAAAAGTGCTCGGTTCAGCACCCGGCGGATGCAAATTATGACAATGATCATGTTTATGGTGAGGATTTCCCCTGGGCAACAGTCAGACACCAGCCTAATGGCCTGTTGGAGAAACTGCACCTTTAGTAGCTCTGTTGGGGTTCAAAGCAGGAGCCATCAGGAGCCACAGGGCCTGGTACCGGTACCCGCACCCAAAACTCCCCAGCTGGCAGAGGCTGCCCAGCTCCGGAGTGCTGGCTTTGAACATCCAGGGCTCTGTTTCCCAGGCCTGCTGCCCCCTTCCCCACAGGCACCAGGTGAGGCCCCCACAGAGACCTATTTCCAGGGGTCCTCAGATGCAGAAGCCAAGCCCTTGGC
The DNA here is from genome assembly GCF_000951035.1 of Colobus angolensis palliatus. Classification (NCBI taxonomy): domain Eukaryota; kingdom Metazoa; phylum Chordata; class Mammalia; order Primates; family Cercopithecidae; genus Colobus; species Colobus angolensis. Next base: position 2,759,664 of record NW_012116821.1, on the reverse strand, counting down.
CTGGGTGAAGGACACTTTCTGAAGCCTCCTGTTATTTGTTGGTTTCTTTTGTGTCTCATGCTCCCTGCAGCTCACAGCACTGGGGCCTCTTCTGAAGGTGCAGAGTTCCCATTGACTGCAACTTTGGAGAGGCCAGCTCATCCCGGGTGTCACGCCCTCTTCCTCCAAATAACCTTCCTCTGTTGGAGGAAATCCCCTGTTACGAGCCTCAACTTCTCGACATGGAAGCCAGGATTCAAAGCCCAGCTCCCCCTGCAGTGAGGACGCAGTCTCCACCGCCAGATGCGACCCAGGGGGGTGTCAGCTGCCAGGGAGCGATGCGCAGGAACAGGTTCTGTGGGTTCTTTTTCCCTGGCGCAGGTGGAAGCAAGTGCCCCTAGTTCTCATGGTGACAGCAGCTGGGGCTGCAGTGGCCCAAGCTGCAACTCCTAGCTCCATGCAGAAGCCGCATGGGTGTGGGTGGCAGTGCGGTGGCCGGGGAGCTGATTTTCAGCACTGATCCTGGAATCTCGGCCTTGACCTGTCTCTGCAGCCCTAGCGGTGGTCCCATGGACCATTGCATACACTGTAATAAGTCCGCATCTACACAAACTCCTCAGGTGTGTTCTGTTGTTCAGAACCGAGACAGCTGGCAGAGAAGCCAGGGCTTCATGCAGAGCCTCCCACGTGCTCACCAGCCTTTTCCTACATCACCCCATGCAGTGCTCATGGCACCTAAGTGCAAACGGCCAGCTTGAGAGATTGAAGCCACCTCGGGGCACTGACTGGGGCCCAGTGTTAGGCCTCTTGGAGGGAGACTAATTTTTTGTCCTCAAACCTAAAATCCACTCCTGGCCCTCTCTAGAGGAGACCAGAGCACAGGGATGGGCTATGGGGATCACCCTGGATCTCAAAGGTGCTGCCCGGGGCTGGGTCTGAGGGCAGAGGCAGCAGGACCCCAGCATCCTGGAATTGGGGAGTGCGAACCTCACCAGGGCCCACCGGTCTGTGCCCTCGGAGCCCCTGCCAGACACAGGTCAGGGCTGTGTGCACTCTCTGCAAAGCACCTGCGGCCACTCAGAAGGGACGCTGCTGCTCTAAACTCATGTGTGGGCGCATGTATATGTGTATGTGTGTATGTGTACATGTGTGTGCGTGTGTGTATGTGTGTATGTGTACATGTGTGCGTGTGTGTGTATGTGTGTATGTGTATGTGCATGTGTGTATGTAGGTGTGCATGTGTGTACGTGTATTTGTGTGTATGTGTGTGTTTGTGTGTATGTGTGTTTGTGTGTGTACATGTATATGTGCATGTGTGTATATGTATATGTGTGTTTGCGTATGTGTATGTGTGTGTGTGTATGTTTGTGTGTATGTGTATGTGTGTGTGTTTGTGTATGTGTATGTTTGTGTGTATGTGTATGTTTGTGTGTATGTGTTTGTGTATGTGTATGTTTGTGTGTATGTGTGCATGTGCTGGTAGCTCTTCCAGGCATTGTCCTTTACCTCAGTCCTAATTTTATTAAAGCATTAGAGCCACTCACTGAATATTCAGAATACCCAATTAACCCCATCTTTTGAGAGGCCAGTGCCAGTACAGCAAAGGGACGGCCGTACTCAGTTTCCTCTCCTTCAGTGACCCCTATCCCAAATCAGAATCACAGAATATTAACTGTTCCTGCCAGCAACACTTTTTGTCCCTTTAAATTACTTCCTCTAAGCCTAAAACAGAATCTAAATTCTGGAATCAGATGGTTGCTTTATGCTCTTCATTCATTCATTCATTCATTCATTCAACAGTTTTCCTGAGTGCATGCTCTGTTTGTGTGTGCCAGGTGCTGTCTTAAGCATGGGGACTCCAGTGTACACACACAGGTGGCACGGCTCACATGGAGCTCGGCGTGTAGGGGAAACCAGGCAACACAAATACAGAAGATAGCTTACAGGGAGGGCGAGGGCTGTGAGGAGCTGGGCCATGCAGCACAATGGCAGAGCCTGCTGGGTTTCAGGGCAGTGCCAGGCAGGGGAGTCCTCGCTGGGAAGGCAGGTCCACTTCAAGGGCTGGGGAACAGTCCTGAGCACCAAGAAGAAAGGGAGAGCTTTGGGTGTTCAGAGACTGATGGAAAGAGTGTGGGGACAGGACAGAGTCTGTGGGATCAGTGGGATCAACTGCAGAAGGAAATGCGGCCTCCTGTTCAACAGCTGGTCAGAATTTCAAAAGGACAGCAGAGCGATGCCCAGGTCGGGGCCCTCAGGTCATAGCCCCTGCAGATGCCGAGGGTCCCTGAGGCTGGCCCTGTGTGAGAAGAGGGGCCTGAGGGGTAGCTGGGGCCAGATCACAAGGCCTGGGTCCCAGGGAAAGATCTGGACTGGGTTCCTCTCACAGTGGAAAGCCTCAGGAAGGGTCTAAGCAGCAGCGAGCTCTGGCACGGCTTCTGTCTCTGCACGGTCACCGGGAGGCCATTCTGGGCCTAGGGAACAGACAGAGCCTATTGCAGGAGAGTGAGCGGGATAAAGAAGAGGAGAAGAGAACAAAGTGGGAAGAGGTCGGATCGGGCTCTGTTTAGAGAGGGGGCGGGCAGATTAGCTGTGAGGGGAGAGAACAGGAAACCCCCAAGTTCGACCTGAGCTTGCAAGTTTAAGATGCCCGTTAGATCCCAACAGGGTATGAAACGGACCACCTTGTCCTATGGAATCAGTGCCTTGTCTAAGCAATGCTTTTTTCCTCTCCTCACAGAAGGCCAATGCCAGCACATGACCGACCACAGTTCTTATTAGGAGACTCCTCGCAGTTAGAGGCCGTGTTGCCAGATGCTAAATCTCCCCCACAAGAAATCTGAAGACAAAATCGCCGCAGCCACTGTCCAAAACCAATATGTACAGAAGAGCCCAGAGCCCCGTTAGAGCAGCAGGTGCCGCAGCCGTAAACACGCGAGCCGAGCGTGTTGACTTTGGCAATGCTCATTCGTGTCTTGCCATGGAAATGGAGTTTATCGAAACTGAAACCTGGGAATAGATGGCTCAGCACAGACCATGCCCTCCACCAGCATCCACAGTAACATCAGGAAGAACAAGGGGACATGTGTGGTCTGGTCAAATGTCCTGGACACTGTCCACATATTCTCTGACTTAGTCCTCCCAATGGCCCCGTGAAGTGAGAATGATTATCCTATTTTTCAGACGCTGGAAATGGGGCTTATGAATGCTGAGTGATTTGCTCAGGATCACAGAGACAATTAAATGGAGCCCAAATTAAAAACCAGTGTGGCAGATCCCGTTAGCTGCCTATCAACTTCCAGGGCCCAACCCCCCTCTTTTTGAGACAGTGTCTCACTCTGTCACCCAGGGTGGAGTGCAGTGGCACAATCACGGCTCACTGCAGCCTCACACTTCCAGACTCAAGCAATCCTCCCACCTCAGCCTCTCGAGTAGCTGGGACTATTGGTGCATGCCACCACATCCAGCTAATTCTTTTAATTTTTTTGTAGAGACAGGGTCTCACTATGTAGCCCAGGCTGCTCTCGAACTCCTGGATTCAAGTGACCCTCCTGCCTCAACCTCCTGAAGTGCTGAGATTACAGGCACCAGCCACAGCACTGGCCACACCTCGTTTTTATGGCAATCAATCTGGCTGGCCCCAGGGGATGGATTGTGATTGGTCTTAGCTGGTCACAAGAATCCTGTTCCCCTTTGGCAGAGGCTGGTATGGGACGAGCATGTAGCCCGTTCTGGCCAATGGGATGGAAGAGAAAGCTTTGGGAGGAGGGGCTTCTTGAAAGATTTTCTCCCTGGTAAAAACTGGGGAACAGTTCAAGGACCAATGCCTCTTGATCCATGTCTCCTTCCTGTCTGTGGACATTTATGGAAGTCGGGTGTGTGGCCTGTGGCAGCCTTCTGAGACCCATGAGGTGACATGGAGAAGGCCAACAAGCTGAAAAAGCAAAATGGAAGCTTGGACCATGCCTAGGTCCAAAATGGCATCAGGAGTTGTCAAACCAGCCTGAGGGTCACCTGTCTCCAGACTTCTTGGTGAGAAAGTGATAAATGTCCTTATGGCTGAAGCCACCGTTAGGTATTTGTAAGTTATTTTCAGCTGAACACCTCCTAACATAAACCCCGGGTTGGTCTCACTTCAAAGCCCATGATCTTTGTCCTGTTACACTCTGATGTTTGTGTGGGGGTCCAGCTGTCATCCCACGTCCATTGTCAATGCCCAACAATTATAGCAACGATCAGATTTAGAAACTGAAAGGAAAACTGTCAGTTTAAAGAAGGAGAGGTGGTCAATTCAGCAAGATCAGAAATCTGGCTCTGGCCTTAATTGTTCTTGGCATGAATCCTGGGTCACAGAACTTCAATGGACCAAAAATATCATCTGATCCAACCCCCTGTTTTGTAGAGGAGAAAATTGAGGCTTTGAGAGGCTAAGTGATTTGCCCAGCGGCCCACCGATGGCATCAGCCTTGGCAGTGGAATGCAGCTCTCCTGGACGGCTCTCTGCCAAGCCAGCCCTTTCTTGCTCAGCACTCAGACTCAGTCAACTTTGTTCCACACTCTGACTAGTCAATCGCCTCAAATCAAAAGGAGGTTCTCAATTTAATCATACGCTTGTGACATGATAAACTTTAGAGGCATTACCTGAGGTTTCTTTCACATACATTTTCTTATTGTATCAAGTTACCACCCTCTTCCAATTATTTTTTATTTTTTAAGATAGGGTCTTGGCCGGGAGCGCTGGCTCATGCCATAATCCCAGCACTTTGGGAGGCCGAGGTGGGGGTGGATCACTTGAGGTCAGGAGTTTGAGACCAGCCTGGCCAACATGGTGAAACCCCATCTCTACTAAAAATACAAAAATTAGCTGAGCGTGGTACCTTGTCCAGAGAGAGTCCGAATAATTCAGAATTGGCCAGGCGTGGTGGCTCACACCTGTAATCCCAGCACTTTGGGAGGCTGAGGTGGGGGTGGATCACTTGAGGTCAGGAGTTCGAGACCAG
>NW_012116821.1:2748077-2754638 GCF_000951035.1 Colobus angolensis palliatus | reverse complement strand
GAGGCAGGAGAATCACTTGGGCCCAGGAGGCGGAGGTTGCAGTGAGCCAAAATCATGCCATTGCACTCCAGCCTGGGCCACAAGAGCAAGACTGTCTTTAAGAAAAAAAAAAAGATAGGGCCTTGCTCTGTCATCCAGGCTGGAGTGCAGTGACGCCATCATGGCTCACTGCAGCCTTGATGTCCTGGGTTCAAGCGATCCTCCCACCTCAGCCTCGCTGGGGCCACAGGTGTGCACCACCACACTCGGCTAATTTTTAAAAATAATTTTTGTAGAGATGGGGTCTCCCTATGTTGCCCAGGCTGATCGTGAACTCCTGGGCTCAAGCAGTCTTTCCACCTCAGCCTACCATAGTGCTGGGATTATGGCATGAGGCCATGTGCCAGGCCTCCAATGTTACTCTGGAAATGCAACCAGATTCTATATAAAGAACCCAGACATACAGGGGAGTGGGGGTCAAGTTATTGGCTTTTCAGATTAAAATCAATTTTTGAATCTCATCACAGATAATTGTCTTGAAAGCAAGCGCTGGGTATTTAGAAGTGGAATGGCTAAGCCCTGAAGGGACCCAGTCGGAAATGTGTGCCAGCAACTTGCATACATGAAGTGGGAAGGGAAGAGGTGAAAAGTCAGATGACCCCACTTAAAGGCTTCATGAAGACTATCAGGCTGGAGGGAGAGGGAACTTCACTGCTGGAGAATCCCGTAGAAGAGGACTGATGTCCAGGGAGGAGGGGAGGGAGGACAATAAGGATAGCAGACAGGCATGAGGGGGTTCCCAACTATTCCTGGGGGGAGCCAGGAACAGTTTGGAACTGTTGGGGGAGTTGAGGGAGGTTGGGGAGGGCAACAACAGATCGAGAAGACAGGTTTTGGGATGTGAGCACAGAAGGCTTGGCTTAGCTCCGGTCTGGAGGTCTGGGAGGCTGTGCAGACAAACCCATTTCGTGTGGACTAGGGGATGGAGTCAAGATGCTTTCCTGGGGACCAGGGTAATGATGAGATGCTACCAAGGGAGCTGAACATTCTCCAGTCTCTCAGAGTCAGAGGGCAGCTGGCACTCCTGGTGCCCTGAGAAGGCATGGCTGTCCGCTGAGGGGAAGCAAGCTGCACAGAGGACACCACAATGCAGGCAGAGCCACGGGCATCACAGTGACTGTGCAGGCCTGAGGCCCATGGAGCCTTGGCCGCCCCAGACAACGTCAGTGAGGGGCAGTTTCTTCCCTTTTCTTTTACTTTCTTTTTTTTTTTTTGTATCCCCCAGCCTGGAGTGCAGTGGTACAACCTCGGCTCACTGCAACCTCTGCCTGTGGGGTTCAAGTGATTCTCCTGCCTCAGCCTCTCAAATAGCTGGAATTACAGGTGCCCGCCACCACACCCAGCTAATTTTTGTATTTTTAGTAGAGACAGGTTTTCACCGTGTTGGCCAGGCTGGTCTCAAACTCCTGACCTCAGGGGATCCGCCTGCCTCGGCCTCCCAAAGTGCTGGGATTTCAGGTGTGAGCCACTGCACCCAGCCTGTGAGGGCCAGCTCTGTCCAGTGGATCTCACAGGGAATAGATATCAGTAATGAACTACAAGAGGAAGACCTTCTATTTCTGCAAATGCAAGTGCAAGAAGGGCAGATGCTTCCCCTAGATAGCACAACCTCATGTGCATCATCCCTTCACTGTGATGCTGCCTAATCACAAGGAACATGTATTTAGCTCCAAGACTGCCGGGCTCAGCGCCCCTAATGCAGGGTCTCCCATGAGCCTGCAGTAGCTGTGAGCTGCTTTCTCATACGTCTGGGGTTGCTGGCTACAGTGGCCTCTATCCCATCCAGGTGAGCCAGCTGTGCTCCACCTGCCTCTCGTTCTCCTGGGATCCATGGGCTGGCATGGGCATGTCCTTCTGGCAAGGGCAGAGGGGAAGATCAAGCAAGTCTAATCATGCAAGTGCTTTGCAAGCCTCTAATTGTCTCATACTTGCTGATATCTCATTGGCCAAAACAGGTCCCACGACGGAGGCTGGCGTCACTGTGGGTGGACACATGAGAATTATGTGGCAAAGGGCAGAATAGAGGGAGAGGTAAAGTCAGGCCATGCTTCCAACCTACCACACCAGGTAAGCTACCACCCATCCAACCACACACAATGAGATACTAGCAAGAAAACTGGCAGAAAATCCTGATCCTAACTACTCTTAAGTACAAAAGGGCTGCTAGATCATGAAATTGTCTGAGTTTACCTGCAATTGACTAAGTTGGGTTTTCTAACTATTAGAAAAGAAGTTCAGGATAAAAATTTAGCTTAATTGTAGAAAAAAATTACAATTTTTGCTTATGTGATTTTGTGACTGTAATTTGTATACACTACATTCTTGAAGCCAAAGGTTCAAAATCACCAGATAGATCAATAAGTCAGCTTTAAATACTCTAGAAGCCAGCCTTCAGAAGACCTCCAGCCAAACCAGTAAGTGGCATCCAAAGCTGACATGGGCTGACTTCCAAAGAGCAGATAGAGAGGCAAAGAAACTGATTAAAAATTCTGAGTTTGCTTACAAGTGTGGATTCTGGAACAAAGTGTCCTAGAGCCTCTGACACTTTTCCTAGAATATCACCTTTCCAGTGACAGCCATCGCTGTCATTACAATGATAATTGCTTCCAATGTAAAATACCACTTATCTGGCTAGAAGAGCCAGCTGGGTCAAGGCAAAAAACAAAACACAAGACAAAACAAAAAAAAATGTTCAATTGCTTGTTGTCAAATGAATAATGTTATCATCATTAAACCAATTCTAGAGGATAATCTTGTGGAGGAAGGTGGCTTAATTTAGGACTGGCGGGGACATCAAACTAAATACGAGCGTTGTATGTTGTTCCGTGCACCAGAAGTCCTTTCTCAATGTTTACAGTGAGACACCAAAAGTAAAAGACAGGGCCCGAGCCCAGGGCGCTGGGAGGGAAGCAGGAAGGGACTTACATGCCACAGAATGGAAGGCAGGATTCCATAGATGTGAGCAATTTATCTCCAAACAAGCATTTCACAAGGCTGAGAAAGGAAAAGAGAGAGAGAGAGAGAGAGCAAGACTCTGCCCCCCATTTTCACAGTGATAAAAGTGGGCTGCCTTTCCCAAGGTCTCTGCCATGTCAGGGTCTTTGTGTGTGCACGTGTGTATGTGCACGCACATGAGTGTGTGTGTCCATGTGTGTCCACGTGTGTGCACGCGAGTGTGTGCACGTGCCAGTATGTGTGTGCATGCATGTGTGCGTGTGTGTGTGTCTGTGTGATGTTCTGTTCCAATGTTTCAAAAAAGTTTTCGAAGAATAAAATGTTTGTGTCCTAGTTATAAGCCAGAGTTTCATGGCTAAGGGGAGAGGAGTTGACCTGATTGGTTCTTTCGGTCCTGATATTTCCCTGTGACTTAAAATCCCAGGGCTCCTGTGGGCCTCTTGGTCAGGGGCTCTGCACAAAGAGGGATCTCTTGAAGGGCAACAACTCCTTCCACCAACTCAACAGAAGAAATGAAGTCCAAAAGGGCCTGCAATGAGCTTCCACTCCCCACAGGTGACTCGTGTGGCTCATGAATTGTATCTCAGCAAAGTTGTTAAACAGAAGTGGTTGTGGAACATCTGGCTCTGCCATATCTAGGGGCCTTGGAGGCTCCCACAGCACCCCAAAAAACCACACTCCCACGCTGGGCCAGCTCTTCCTGTTTTAACACCTGTGAGGCCACCCTGAGCAAGGGTTTCTGGCAAGTGGTGTGCACATGGCTGTCCATGGCAGAGTGCCAGCGGTGGCTCCAGGGTGATGGCGTGGTCACACACGGGGCTGTCCTCACCCATGTAGGGATGATCACAACCACCATGGCCATGTCAACCAGGACAGAAAGCTGCAGCCACTAGCCTCAGGTCTCCGCCAACTTCTTGAGTCTGATCTGCAATGCCACATCTCCCCATCCCCAAACTCAGATCTCCCACCTGCGATGAGCGCTCACAGGTCCATCCAGCCGGAGGGTCCCCAGCCTGAAGATCAGGGCATTCAGCCTTCCCAAGAAGGGGACTCTTCCTGCAACCCCCTGGAACACCAGGAAGCTGGGAAAATCCAACCACACCCACAGCAGCCAGTCCAGGAATCACTTCCAGCCCTCTTCAGATGCCAGGATGGTGTCAAGCAAGAGCCAAGGTGAGCCCAGGGCTCCTAGTGGGCTTGCCTCAGAGAGAAGAGCACAATGATCACATGACTCTTGAAATCAGCTGCAGCTTCCCAGTGCAAAATGCTGGAAGCCCCCCAGGATAATCTGTGGTGTGGAAACTGAGGACCAACCCTTCACCTTTCCCTCTGGCATTAAGCTTCTCCTTAGCTATTGTGATACCCAAAGCCCTCTGGCTGAGCCTGACCATTGCACAGGCCCTGATGCTCCCAGGTTGTGACAAGAAAGTCACCTGGGTCCTGGAGCAACCTGCATACTGGGCTGGGCTGGGGTGACCCAGAGTCAGTCCCTGCAGATGCTGTTTTGATCCGGGTCAGATGCTGGACTCTGTTAAAATTTCATGTGAGGAGGGCATGTGGTCTGTTCTAGATCCCTCGTGCACCACTTTGTATTGCAGCCTGTAGTCCCTGTGCGAGGAGTCCCCAGCTGACCCCTCATGGTGGACAGCAGCACAGCTTTCTGCCCAAGACGACTTTTTCCAGGCTGCAGGTGCTGCCAGGGCGCTGTGCCCCAATCCTGCCGGGAATTCCTTTCTCTACACCACACCCCCTTCAGGATTTAGTGGGTGCTGTGGGTTGCCCAGACAATACTCCCAATAACTTTTTCTTCTTCATAGATCCCAATTTTGACTCAGGGCCAAGCAACCCTGCCTGCTGCTCCGGGGCTACACTCTGATTGGCCCGAGTCCAGGATCATGCATTGCCTGCAGTGAGTGAGTGTGCAGGTGGGCACAGGACCAGTGTGGGAAGGAGTCTTGGCCTTTAAGAAAGAGACCAGGAGAGACAGTCCCTCCTCTGAAGACTGTGTCTGGATGCCACAGCCTAAGGGGGACCCAGAGCCCAAGAACCAAACCTGGTGCCACCTTCCCTTCCAGTGCTGGATTTGAAAGAATCCGTTTCCCTATCAAATGAGCCAGCTTCGGCCGGGTTTTTTCGTTCCCTTGGCTGAAAGTACCCTTATGGCCACCCAACCCCATAAAGGCTGGCAACACCCCCTGGCTTTCTGGAGTCCAGTCCTGTTTAGTCTTGCCTCTTCCCACATGGGCGTTTCCTTCTCCTCCTCACCTGCATGCTCTGTGCTTGACCTTCTCCAGCCATCCAGATCTTCAGTAAGAAACTATTGACTCTTCCACCAGAGTCCTGATCCATCCTGCTGGGATGGAGCAGCAGCAGGGGAAGAAACTGTTGTTTACCGAGACCCTGCCCTGGGTCAGACTAGTAGTTTGGCCAGAGGCTTATACATTTTAATTCTTTTCTTTTAAATTTTGAGTCAGGGTTTCCCTCTGTCACCAGGCTGGAGTGCAGTGGTGTGATCATGGCTCACTGCAACCTCTGCCTCCCAGGCTCAAGGGATCCTCCCACCTCAGCCTCAAGAGCAGCTGGGACCACAGGCATGCGAGATCACGCCTAGCTAATTTTTTGTATTTTTCATAGAGATGGAGTTTCACCATGTTGTCCAGGCTGTTCTCGAACTCCTGGGCTCAAGAGATCTACCCACCTTGGCCTCTGAAAGTGCTGGGATTCTAGGCAGCAGCCACTATGCCCAGCCTACACATTTTCATTCTTACCATCACCTCAGGGATCAGTATTATTCTGATTTTACATGCATGGTCACTAAGGCTCAGAAAGGTTAAGTGACTTTTCCAGTGTCACAGAGTTGGCAGTTAGTTGGCAGAAACAGAATCCAATTCCAGAGACCAAGTCCTGTTCCACATGGGACATTCCATATGGCTGCATTGGCACCTGCATCCCACCACTCCACTCCTCTTCTTTAGTGTCCCCTGCTCTTCACCACACTCTGCATCCTGATATGGCTTCATGTTGATGATGGTGATGATGGTAATGATGCTGGTGATGGATGATGGTGATGATTGATGGTGATAGTGATGATGATGGTGATGGTAGTGGTGTTGATGGTGATGGTGGTGGTGATGGATAATAGCGATGATTGATGATGATGGTGTTGGTGATAGTGTTGATGGTGATGCTGGTGATAATGCTGGTGATGATTGTCATGGTGATGATGGTGTTGGTGATGGTGATAGTGGTGATGATGGTGGTGGTCATGGTGGTCAATGGGGTTGATGGTGATGCTGGTGATGAATGATGGTCATGGTGATGGTGGTGGTGGTAATGGTGATGATGATGGTGATGGTGGTGATGGTGTTGGTGTTGGTGACAGTGGTGATGATGGTGATGATTGTGGTGGTTATGGTGGTAGTGTTGATAGTGACAGTGATGGTGATAGTGATGGTGGTGGTGATAGTGGTGTTGGTGATGATTGTGGTGGTTATGGTGGTAGTGTTGATGGTGATAGTGATGGTGGTGGTGATGGTGGTGATAGTGGTGTTGATGGTGATGATGGTG
>NW_012116821.1:2727632-2747732 GCF_000951035.1 Colobus angolensis palliatus | reverse complement strand
ATAGTGGTGTTGATGGTGATGATTGTGGTGGTTATGGTGGTAGTGTTGATGGTGATAGTGATGATGGTGGTGATAGTGGTGTTGATGGTGATGATGGTGATGGTGGTGGTGATGGTGTTGATGGTGATGGTAGTGGTGATGGCAATGGTTTTCTGCATCATTCATTCTTTGGAGGAATGAATAGAATGCAACCAGTGTAAGGCCCCTAAACCAGATGGCTCAGGAGGGGAACCAGAGGCTTTCATGTGTGGGTAACTATGGAGATGATTTCATGATGGCAGAGGAGCTATGATCAAGGTGGCTACTGGGGCTGTGGTGGGAACTGTAAGGGTTTCCCAGGGGGTTGGGGTGGTGGAGACAGAGGCGGCTTTGGCTTTGGCAAGATGGACTCCAGGAGTGAGCACAGACAGGATTGCAGGAGAGGTTGTATTAGCCTGACTCCTGAGATTCTGGAGCAGTTTTTCTTCTTGTATCCAGTGTTACCTTCATTACTTTGTAACCTTCAAACTCCTGATCACCCACAGGTCTTTTTGTGCTGGACTATGTAGTAATTGTCCAATCTCTGGTTCCCATTAAAAACTACCATTTTAGTTTTAAAAATAAAACCTCTGTGTGCATGTGCGCGTGTGTGTATGTGTGTGCACACGTGTGTATTATATAATTCAGGATGGAAAATGCAGAAAAGACTCTATGGGTTTCTTTCATCTTCATATTCATTTTATAATAAATTTAATGTTTTCTGATTGTTGAAGTAATACATGCTTATGGCAAACATTTCTAAAATACATAAAAGTATTTTTAAAATGATGGAAAACATGTGGCTACTGGTCATATATCACATGTAGGGTTAGAGTCGTCTCAAGGTTAGAGTTGCAGAATCTTTTTCTCCCCTATTTGGATATACATTATTAAAAATCTGTCTTTCTTATACCTTATCAGAGGGCTGGAAGCAGAAAGGCTTCTCTATCTCTGGAAGTTTTCTATATTCTATGTTGCTGGACGAGCTGCACAGCATGTTCAGAGAAATCCTGTAGGTTAGAAACACATAAAATCTTAATCTCTCTCTCTCTCTCTCTCTCTCTATCCCTCCCTCCCTCTCTTTCTCTCTCTCTCCCCCCTCACTCTGTGTGTGTGTGTGTACTCTTATAGAATTCAGGATGGAACATGCAAAGTGAAGTTGATTCAACTTCCAGTGCTGTTCAGCAGGACTTGCTATTTTGCAGCCTGTTCACTATTGAAACCCACCCCGGGCCTGTTAGAAACTCAGGTGTTCCTTGTCTATCCTCAGGGCAGGTGCCTTGTCCCTGCCAGGATCTGATCCTATGGATGCCTCCCTGGTTGTCTGGATCAGGGGGACAAGGGACTGGAAGTTCGAGAAAAGTTTTTAACTAAGGGATGGACATTCTAGATCTTGGACCACTTTCAAGTCAGCTTAGCTTGCTGAAAGCAGTTCTTCCCTTGATAGGAATGAGCATGAGCTGTGTGTGGCCGAGGGCTTGGGACACACCAGGGTAACCTGCCCTCCATCCAGCTGCCCCACTGGAGGGGAGAGGCATCCTTCTCTGGCTCTCAACATTCTATTTCATATCTCCCAACACTCAGGTTGGATAGTGAAAAGAAAATAATTTCATCAAGGGTTAAGATAGTGGATTAATTATCCTTCTTTTGTACAATGCTTGGCCAATTACTTTGCATAAAGCAGGAAAATGGGTCAACATAGAGAGGCTGGGTGGGCAGCCCCTCTGCAGAGCACACCCTCAGCAAGCAATTCAGGGGGCAGAATCGATGCTTCCAGGGGGCGCGTCCTGAGTCCACACTACAGACAGTGATGAGCACACACTCCCATTACTTCTCAGCATGACACACTTGGAGTAACAGCCAGGCTGCAGCTGCTCCCATTTCATCTCTGGAGTTCTGGGCCCAGCCTCTTTCGACTCCCCTTGCCCAAGAAGGCAAGTTCTTGTTTTCTTTTCTTGTGTTTTCAAGGTTGTACATGTGAGCTTTGGTAGAAAGTCCTTGAGGCTTCGGGGCTACTGTGCCTCTGGGCCCTTGAACTTGAACGCTCTCTGATTCCAGTCTTCTTTTCTTTCTGGGCACTCGGCTCCTGGTTTCCTTTGAAATCCTCACAGATAAAATGATGAAACAGCCTGGAGGCTGTTGAGGCTGAGTGACTAGTTGAACAAGTACGCCTGGAACATGCTCTGTAAGCAGAGGGGTGTTAACTGCAGGCATCTCCAGCAGAGGGCCCAGCTGCTCGGAGCACATCTGTGTTCTCCATTTGTGTCTGCAACGACTGAATTCAGACATGATCCAGGTGTAGACAACATGTTAGTCTGAGAGTTAAGAGTATGACTGGCATCAAATTGCTGGGTTTAAGTCCAGCTCTGTCACTTACTAGCTAATTGTCCTGGAGCAAGTTATTGACTGTGCCTCAGTTTACTCATCTGTAACTGGGGATCATAATAGTTTCTACTTGAGAATTGTTGCGAAGATTAAGAGTTGAGACTCAGGAAGCACTTAGAGTTTGTTGTGGAGTGCTGGCTGTTGTTACTCTAGTGATCATGCTTATGAATAACAGGCAGTGGAGAGTGGAGACACCAGTGGATGGCAGGAAGACTCAAGGCGCAGTGGACAGAATCAGGATCCAGAGGATCTCAATAAGCTACGGTGATGGGTGATTTTCACAATAAATTATTGTGTTCCCAAACCCCCAGCTGCAGAGGATGGGAAAAACGTGACTTGGCAGTGGTATGGGTGAAAATGGCTTAGGGGGTTTAACAGTGTTTCATGTGGGACAGCCAGAGGGTGGGTCTCCCCCAGTTAATGCGATCTTACCCAACACCCCTAGAGATAGGTGTGGGAAGAGGGAGAGCATTGGCCTCAGCCTTGGAATACACAGACCACACCTGGACTCCAAAAAAGGAGTCTAGAGGCAGGAATGTGTACAGAGGAGTGAGCTGGTCACAAAAGGGCTTTGTGGCATGTGAGCCAGTCAAAGTGACTGGAGCTGCTGTGACAGGTAAGCCCCTAACCACAGAGACCTAGCACAACCGCTTATGGCTTGCTCACCTAGGAGGAGCTCCTGAGTGGAGATCAACCCTCTCCTAGCAGTGACCCAGGGCAGCTTCCCTTTGTGCAAGAGCATGGAGGACTGTGAGTGGCCACATGCCTTCTGCTCACATTCTAGAACTCCTGTGGCCACACCTACCTGCAAGAGAAGCTGGAAAGTGCAGAAGAAGAGAAGAGGAGCCTGGCGATCAGTCAGCAGCCTCTGCCACCTTGCACAATATGAAGGAGGTCCAAGAAATTGAGGATGTTGAGCCTAAGAAGTGGACTCAAGATGTGTCTTCACTCACTCAGATGTGTCTTCACTCAGAGTTGGGAAAGAGGGGATCATCTTTGTTTTGTGCCACTCCAAAGGGGAGATGCAGAACCCATGGACAGATGTAGGGAGGCAGGTAGGGTGAACAGCTGTCCCTATCTGGCTTTAGCACTGAAGGTTCACTCTCCTGGGAAAGCCCTCTGCCCAGGGCAGACCGGGATGGGCTGGCCCTCCTAGCTTGGGCAACTTTAGGTCCACACAAGTGTATCTATGCTGAGAGCTCTCCAGGAAAACACTCCTCCCCACAAACCTCCACCCTCTGAAATATGAGTTGAAATGCTGTTGGCCGTAACTTCAATGTTAATGAACCAACTATATATATATGCACATATGTATATAAATATATAGACACAAATATATATATATATCTAATTAGTTGTCTTTAAACAGAAATACACATAAAACAAGATTACATATTGATCAGTAGGCAAAAATGTGACCAGAGGCTTGCAGGAACCTAACCCTGTATTTCCTGTAGGGGCAGTGGTTCAATGTTTGCTAATTCAATGTTTGTGGTGACTTTATAGAACAGAACTACCAAAAATAAGGAGAACCAATTGTATATCAATACAATGGAATACGATTTGGTCATAAAAAAACAATGAAGTGCTGATGTGTGCTAAACATGGATGAACCTCGGAAACATTATGCTAAGTGAGAAGCCAGACACCAAGACCACATATTGCATGGTTCCATTCATGGGAAATGTCTGGAATAGGTCAATGTAGAGTGACAGAAAGATTAGTGGTTGCCTAGGGCTGAGGGAGTGGGAAGCTGGAGACTTGGGAGAATATGACAGCTAAAGGGAAAAGGTTTGTTTTGTTTTGTTTTAGGTGGTGAGATGTTCTAAAATGGACTGTGGTGATGGTGGCACCTGTCTGTAACAGTACCAGAAACCACCGAATTATACACTTTAAATGGGTGCATTGTGTCTTATGGGAATTATATTTCAGTAAAGCCATTTTTAGAAAGTAAAAACCCCTCTCTCCTGGGGAACTCACAGGAGGAATCAGAACAGGGCATACCTGGCCAGCACGGCTCTCACCTGTGTGCCTCCCACACTGGGGCTTTGACAAGCCCTGCCCTTTCCGGGCAGGCTCCGGGAGGGGCTCAGTCCCCACACCTCCCAGGGAATGCTGTCCAGCTGAATTCACTCATCACAGAAGAAAGACTCTGGCAGAAGGAACCACAGGTGGCATGAGTGGCCCGGGAGAGAGTAAGCTCCTCCTTCTCTAATTGTCTAAGCACAGGTTGGTGGAAATGCTGGGAGGGGATTCAAGCAGCTGACGGCAGAGATTCCAGGTGACACAGTTCTAAGGTTTCTTCAAAGAGTCTTGAACCCATCAGGAATGCTTTTGATCACAAGTAACAAAACAGCTGACCAACAGGCACTGGGCAGTGAAGAAAGGCTGTCAGCTCACGCGGCCAGAAGTCCAGAGGTAGGAGGTCCCAACTGGCACAAGTGCAAGAGGATGGGTGTTGGCACCAGACTTCCTGGTTACCTGCTCTGCCACCCACAGCACACGGCTGTCCATGCCAAGCCTGTCACCTCATGGTCACAAGATGCCACCATGTTCCAAGTATCACATCAACACAAAAGAAGCGTTGGAGGCCGAAAGTTGAGGAAGGCACAGGAAGGTCTTTTCCCTACATGTCTTTGTCTTGTATATGAAGAAAAATAAAAGTACTTCCTAGAAGCCCCATCAGCAGGCTTGCTCTGTGTCTCATTGGCCACAGTTGGGTCCCATGCTGAGTCCTGGGCCAAACATGGGGTTACAGTGATTAGTTTGGACCAGGCACAGTGTACCTAGGGTGGATGAAATTATGCAATCGATATGCCTCTACCTAAACCCAATCCAGCTTCTACTACAAGGGAAGAATGGAAAAGGGGAATGGCTGTTGGGTGAGCTGTAACCAGTATGGTTGACTGTCATAGAAAGTAGAAAAAAAGACTGACGGTGTTCTCTTGCAGGAATACTATTTTGACACTTTGCAGAACTACCAGAAAAGTAAAGACTTCAATGTTTGCAATTGTGAGCTCTAAATCTAACCAAGTTCTAGTAGCTGTAACCCCAAAGCTCCTAGGGCTTAAGATACCAGAGCCAGCCTGAAGAATAACAGTGCCAGCACCTCTGCTTCTCCATCGAGCATTTCCTTGGTACAAGAAGGTGAAACTTTTCATTGTGTTACTGGAAATATATCACGAGGCCACCGTCTTGCCTCGGCATGGCCCCTTCATTAGCAGGTTCTTCAGATGTGGAATGCAATTTGGAAGTAATCTGTTTGCTTGGACACGGCTGAACGATGGCTCCTATCTGGAGATAGCTGGTGCTTCTGCGACAAGAAGTCGATGCCTTCTGCATGCGTGAGACTCAGAGACACACGCCCTAATGTGCCCACCATGTCTTGTCAATATAGCAAAGCAGCTGCAACCTTCTAAAAATTAATTGGTTTCTGGATCATTTGCATTTTTTATAGTTTGCCAACAACAGATAGGGAGAGGGGAGGGAATTTATTAATGTTTGAAGAAATTCTCCAAAAGGGGAAGAAGTGAGCATTTTTAGCGGGACCCAGAGATGCTCATCTAAATATGACATGGCATCACCTTTCAAGCTGCCTCTCCCGGCAAGCCCCTCTGAAGGGAGAACTGATATACAGCTCTAAATGTAGACAGCTGCTGCAGGCCTCCAGACACTGCCTGGGGCTTACATTATTTTATTTGGGGTCTACATTATGGTTCAGTAACGGCCATTTTCAGAAAACAACCGAGGCAATTTCAGGATTCACTGTCACAATAGGCCCACTAAAAATAAAGTCAGCATAAATAGATTAAGAAATGGACAATAACAAGGCATAAAGAATGAGAATGAATGTGCCCGCTGCAGATGACAGGGCAGCACGCTGTGTGGGGAGCTGGGGAGTGACGACAGGGAAGGTTGGAGCTTTATCTGCTGACTCTGTGGTTTCCAGATGTTTTCTGACTGTGGGGAGGTTTATTTCACAGGCACAGTCAGCCCCTAATCTAATTCTGCATTAGCGGCAGTGGAGGCTCTATATGAAGTGGGGAGAACAGCTTTCATTGTGGCATTCCATTTTTTCATGGCTGATACTTCTTAAAAGACAGAGTGGGCCAGGCTCAGTGGCTCACGCCTGTAACCCCAGCACTTTGGGAGGCCAAGGCGGGTGGATCACCTGAGGTCAGGAGTTCAAGATCAGCCTGACCAACACGGTGAAACCCCGTCTCTACTAAAAATACAAAAATTAGCCAGGCACAGTGGTGGGTGCCTGTAATCCCAGCTACTTGGGAGGTTGAGGCAGGAGAATCTCTTGAACCCAGGAGACGGAGGTTTCAGTGAGCCAAGATCATGCCACTGCCTTTCAGCCTGGGCGACAGAACAAGACTCTGTCCCAAAACAAAACAAATCAAAAAAAAAAAAAAAAAAAAAAAAAATCGTACGTCTTCCATAGCGGGATCCCTAGTCCCAAACATGAGTTTGGAGAAGAAAGAGATACAGTGCAGAAGGAAGTAAGTTGGAAAAAAAGAAAACTGTTTTTAATTCAGTCATGTCATTTGGAGAAAACGAATCTCTTTAGAAAACTGGCAGGAGAGAAAAAGATAAAAACTATCTGCTATATACTTACTGTGCAATCCTAGGCCAGCGCATACTGTGGTAAGCTCGGGGAGATGGACTCTTTCTGATCTGGGGGTCCAAGCAGTCTTACTCAACTGGTTAATCACAGAGCCCTGGTTGGGGCTTCCAGCCGCCACTTGTCAGGATCGCTGGAAAACATCATGATTTATTTTCACGTCTGGTCAGGCCGGGAATGCCAGAGAGAAGCAGCCAGGGCGCGTGGTGTGGCCCCCAGTTCCTCACTGTCTCGCCCTTCGCCGATTCTATAGCTTTTGTTGAATAGAACAGAGCAACAGATACTGCTTCTATGGCAACATTTCGTGGAATTTTCTGCAAAGTCATTTCCCAACCGAGTTCCCTGGTGTTAATAGGTATTAGGTGGAAAAAAAAAAAACAGTTCTCAGCTTAAGTACGTTGCAAAAATGTTGAATTTAGCTAAGCAGGTGAATCTCCTTCAAGACTTCTCAGCATCTTTGCTAAGGTGAAGTGCACTGTGAATCTTACAGAAGGGATAAAGTGGACAGCATTTCTCCAATGAATCTTAACATTAAAATTGTCCCTTTGGAAAATATTTTCCATGGAACACCTTGGTAGGACTCTCTGGAAATGTGTTTCGTCCTAGACACAAACCATATGATTTTCAGTTGATTGAATATAAGAATGTTAGGGAACATAGCTCTTTACGTTTCTGCCTGGCCAGGACCAATTTTCTTTAAAAAAGGAAACTTTTTATTATTATTTTTCCAGTTCAGTACTCATTCAGTTATCTCCAGGGGAGGTGACTTAAAGAGCAGAAATGATGGCACTGAGTTCTCCAGGCTGGGAAAAAAGAGGGGACTAGGTCAGCACAAACCATGCCTGGTGGCAGATGCCTGCCCACGCCCCTCCATGCTGCGCTAGTGTTTTGGCAGACATTCATCAGAGGTCAATCAAAGTTAAATCAATGAAATGAAGCTCTGCTGCGGAGACATTTAATCATTTCATTAAGCATGCTATTGTGTCCAGGTGCTTTGCCAAGTATAGTGCTGGTTATGGCTTCATCTAATTCCTAACTGCTGGGAAATGCAGCCAGCAGCCCTCAGACGCTCCTGCTCTGCCTCCCCAGGCAGCTGCTGGAGAGGCGGCCAAGACGGGCTGCTGGAGGAATTCACCTTCCGTGTATTCCAAAGGCAGACAGGGTCTTCTCATCAAGTTTCTCTTGAAGGTTCTCCAGCCTGATTGGAGTTAAGGGAAGGCAAGGATGGGGCAGGAGTGGGAGGAGGTGGAGGGGCTCTGAGGACTTCAACTTGGCCAGGGTTTCAGAGCATCTTGGGCATGCAGAACTGTGGTCCACAGTGGGGAGTGCTCTTCCCATGATAGGCTTTCTGGGAGATATGGTGTGGGGGACTCCCCCCACCTCTCAGAGGCCTGTGCACCCATCTACAGCCAACCTCCACTGGGACAAGGCTCATGGAACGTCAGGGTATAGAAGATCAGTCAGTGCCTTTTGTGGTGGGGACCCCATACAGTGAGCAGTGCCCATGGATGAGAGTGGGGGACCCTGTCTAGGTATAATGGGGAGGAGTTTCAGGCGATGAAGGCCAGGAGCAGAGAATTGTAATACAAGATTATAAAATGAATTGAGATGCTCCCTAGAATAGACCCCTCATCACATAGGTGGTTCACTGATTTTCTTTTTTTTTTTTTTATTATACTTTAAGTTCTAGGGTACATGTGCATAACGTGCAGGTTTGTTACATATGTATACTTGTGCCATGTTGGTGTGCTGCACCCATCAACTCGTCAGCACCCATCAATTCATCATTTATATCAGGTATAAATCCCCAATGCAATCCCTCCCCCCTCCCCAAAACATTTTTTTTTTTGAGGCGGAGTCTCGCTCTGTCGCCCGGACTGGAGTGCAGTGGCCGGATCTCAGCTCACTGCAAGCTCCGCCTCCCGGGTTTATGCCATTCTCCTGCCTCAGCCTCCGGAGTAGCTGGGACTACAGGCGCCCGCAACCTCGCCCGGCTAGTTTTTGTATTTTTAGTAGAGACGGGGTTTCACAGTGTTAGCCAGGATGGTCTCGATCTCCTGACCTCGTGATCCGCCCGTCTTGGCCTCCCAAAGTGCTGGGATTACAGGCTTGAGCCACCGCGCCCGGCCTACACTGATTTTCAACAAAGGTGCAAAGGCAATTCAATGGGGACAGGATCATCTTTTCAATAAATGATGCTGAAATAACTGGACACCCATATGCAAAACATGGGACCTCTATGCAGACTTTGAATCATATGCCAAACTTAGCTTTGAAATGATCCTGGACCTCAGTGTAAAATCTAAACTATAAAACTCCCAGAAGAAAACGTAGGAGAAAATTTTGTGACCTTGGTTTGGCAAAGGTTTCGTAGCTACAACATCCATCCATAAGAGAAAAAAAGGTGATAAATTAGACTTGTTCAAGATTTAAAACTTCTGCTCTTCAAATGACAATGTGGCTCACACCTGTAATCCCAACACTTTGAGAGGCCAAGCTGGGCTAATCGCTTGAGCCCAGGAGTTTGAGATCAGCCTGGGCAACATGGTGAAACCCCATCTCTAGAGAAAATACAAAAAAAATTAGCTGGGTGTGGTGGTGTGCACCTGTAGTCCCAGCTACTCATGAGGCTAAGGTGGGAGGATCACCTGAGCCCGGGAAAGTTGAGGTTCCAGTGAGCTGTGATCATGACACTGTACTCCAGTCTGGGTGACAGAGTGAGACCTTATATCAAAGAAAAAAAAAAAAGACAGTGTTAAGAGAACAAAAACACATACTATAAATTGGAACAAAATATTGGCAAAATACTTATAAAGGACTTGTACCTAGAATATAGTTGTTAAACTCTCAAAATAATAAAAAAGAAAACAGTGCAAAAGCAGCAGAAGATTTGAACAATTTGCCAAATTGTCAGATAATGTCAAAGAAGATATATAGATGGGAAATAACCACATGAAAAGATGCTCAAAATCATTGGTCTCTAGGGCAATGCAAATTAAAACCACTCCCACCTGCTAAAATGGGTAAATTAAAAGGAACAACTCTACTAAGTTCTGGTGAATACACTGAGCAGGGGGATCTCAACTCTGAGTCACAAATCATTTGGTTACTTTCTAGAAAAAGGCATTTTGGAAGAGTGCAATATTACAAAATAACAGTCCGTTTGATGTCAGGAACCTAAAACTCAGTGTCTGGGGTCCACAATCCCAGGAAGACGGTATTATCCTTATCATCCCTGTTTAACAGACAAACTGAGACCTAGAGAACTTGGATGACAAAATGAATTCATGGTAGGGATTAAAAGCAGGTGGATGAATTCCCCAGCCCACTGCCTAAGCATGGCCTCAGTCAGCTACACACCTAAAGACCGCATGAAAAGAAACACCACACCAGCAAGGACAATGAGAACCGCCCCACCCCCAGACACACTGCTAACACCTGGACATTCTGCATCTGTATTCGCCAGAACATGGTATGATTGGGCCAGGCATATTGGCTCACACCTGTAATCCCAGCACTTGGGAGGCTGAGGCTGGTGGATCACTTGAAGTCAGGAGTTCAAGACCAGCCTGGGCAACATGGTGAAACCCCATCTCAACTAAAAATACAAAAAATTAGCCTGGCGTGGTGGTACATGACTGTAATCCCAGCTACTCGGGAGGCTGAGGCAGAATTGCTCGACTCGGGAGGCAGGAGAATCGCTTGAACCTGGGAGGCAGAGGTTGCACTGAGTGGAGATTGCACCACTGCACTCCAGCCTTGGCAATAGAGCCAGACTCTATGTAAAACAACAACAACAACAACAACAACAACAAAAACTTGCTATGGTTGCTTACTCTATTACACAGAAATCTAGGATAAAAAGGAAACCTTTTAGAAGTTTGGAAAGAAAGAATATCTCTAGAAATAAAAAGTAGGGATTGTCAAGGAATCTTTTTCTGTATATAATTTCTCATTCCTTGCTACCCTCAACCAGAAGAGGGAAAAAAAGTATAGACTATTGGGATACTTCCAGACTTCAGCAAATAGACATTTGGAAGATTGCTGAGAGTTACAGAAAACTGAGAAACCAATCAAAATTGTGTTCTTTGATGACTGAGTGTTCACCCGGTACTATTCTAAAGGCTTTATAAGTGATAATGCCATTCAATCCCTGCAGGATGGTATTATTAGCCAGATTTTAAAGATGATTAAACCAGCCATCAGAGAGGGTAAGTGATTGCCTAAGGTCACACAGCTAGTTGTTGGTAGAGCTGGGATTCAAATCCAGGTTTGTCTGATATCAATGGCTGACTTTTCCATCCCATCACTGCCATTACCAATAAGCAAATAAACAGTCCTACCTGGGCAGGTTTGTGTCCTGTCTCTATCCTATTTGTCCTTCATGTTTACATAGTGGTACCAGATGTGCATCCACAGCTCTGTAATTTCCAAGGACCTGCCTGTCCTTCCCCTCCCAACCTGCTGGCGGTTTATAAATGCCTCCCAGGCACCATATAGGGTCGTTATCTCTCCTCTCTCTTTGCGACTGCACCTTGGCCTGTACCCTGACTCTAGATAGAAACCTTATAAATGGTTAGTGATTACTCCAGCCCCAGACAAGGAAAGCTGCCCTGGCCCGAGCCCCCTAAAGGCCTAAGCGGATTAATACCACCTCGGCAAACCTCCAGACCGCCCAGGATTGGGGACAGGGGTATGCTTCAAAATTTCTTCTCTGGTCAACTGTGAAAATGAGTCCATGTCCAACAAACAGCATTGTTCCATGTGAGCAGCCGTCAACGCATCTGGCAAGAATAAGGAATTGGAACACACTGGTGATTATTTTTAATTGGATGGGCCCCATGGCTGTAACAAAAATCAATGTATTTCTGACGCGGCTGCGGATACACTGATACATCTCGGCCCTGTGGCGCTCTTGCGGCCAAAGGAGACCAGCGCCCCACAGAGCAGCCTTCTTTTGACTTTAGGGCCCTGAGGACCAGAGGCTCAGGGCTTCCCCACAACAAGGCCACAGGACCCCGCTGGTGGGAGGGCCGGGGCCCCGTGCTGACCAGACCAGATAGAGGACCCCACTGGGGGATGGGCCCCGCGGTGCGGGAGAAGCCGGTCTGGGGAAGGAGGGGACTGCGCAGGGGACCGCCTGCACCCTCCGCTCAAGCTGTAAGCTAGGAGGGTTTGCGTTTCATGGAAAGTGCAGAGGCCTGCTGAGCATTTGCTACTTGCATCAGCAGTGACGACCTGCCCACGCAGGACAGGGCCAGGCAGGGGGCTTTTGAGCCAGAGAGCCTTTTAACGCTTTCATTCCTGGCTGGAATCACCGTTGTGAAATATCAAAACCAAACAACAGAACATGGCCTCCCTGGTGTGATGAAAAGCACGTGGTTCTTATCCCTGCTGGCAGCTGCCCAAGGTCTTCAAGGAGATGAGGTTGCTGTCTGGGGAGACTGGGGTTTGTCTTTCTTGGGGGGAGAGTGGGGGTTGTCTGTGAGCAAAACAGATCAGACAAGTGTTCTATGGAGCCAATTTTTTAAATGATGCATTGAGGGAAAAGAAAAGTAATTGGATACCCATCCAAGGCTTAAGGAACCCTTGAACCTGGTTTAAAGGTGTTTCTCAAGAAAGACAATAGCATGGGCTCTCTTGTCGTCTGGCAGTTCATGGACAGGGTGAGGCCTCCGTGCGGCTCATATGGAACAATGCTGTTTGTTGAACACGGACTCATTTTCATAGCTGATCAGAGAGGACATTTTGAAGCACCCCCCTGCCCCCAATCAGGAGAGGACCCCGAGTCTGGAGAGCATTCCTCCAGGAGTGGCCTAGGAGCAGGTAAGTGCTGCAGGCAGATCCCGGGGTGCAGACCGCAGACTGCAGCACCGTTTCTTCCACAGCTTCTGCAGAGAAGTGTTTTCATGCACACAGGAGCTCAGAGAGTGAGCAGCCACCATCTCAATGACGTGTCTTTTGAAGATTTTTGGAAGCTGCTTCTAGACCACAGTACAGCCTCACTAGCAATAAAAGGAGAAATTCCCTGGAGTGCCAGGAATGCTACTGCCATTCCCGTGAACTGTGTCACCTACCGCCCCCGTGTCCTAATTGAAAAGCTCCCCGTTCACACTCAACAAAATCAATAACAATTTAAACTACTTCATGGTGAGCATGATTTCTGTTTCTAATCCCTCTTTTTATTTTTTTTTCTTGAGACAGTCTTTCTCTGTGTCCCAGGAGTGCAGTGGCACAATCTCCATCACTGCAGCCTCCATCTCCCGGGTTCAAGCGATTCTCCTGCCTCAGCCTCTGGAGTAGCTGAGATTACAGGCATGTGCAACCATGCCCAGCTAATTTTTGTATTTTTTAGTAGAGAAGGGGTTTTGCCATGTTGGTCAGGCTGGTTTCGAACTCCTGGCCTCAAGCAATCCACCCTCCTTGGCCTCCCAAAGTCCTGGGATTACAGGCATGAGCCACCTTGCCCGACCTCTAATCCTTATCTCTGGGGTTTAGTATAAACACGCACTGGAAAAAGAGATCTCAGCCTTCAGACACCCCCTAAACCCACCTGAGCCTGCTTTTCTGCAAACACCCTTGACATCTCCATTAAGAGCCCCGGGGACCTCTGCTTGTAGGCTGGGTTGCATTTTCTACAAAGCCCCTGATTTTCACAGCCACATAAGCGATTTCTCTCTCAAGGCATTGCTTTTGTGTAGAAATTTATCATATTTTTTCCTCAATCCAGAAGTAAATCATTTTTTTTTTCTGAAAACTTGAAGAAAATCCTTTAAGCTGTTTGGACTTATTCGAGCATGCAAAAAGGGTACTTCAACCCATAGTTCAGCTGCTTAGAATGTTCTCAAATAGCCCAAATAATCTGAATTTAAAACTTTGAATTGGGCCTCTTTATATAGCATCTTAAAAAGGTGCCATTGACGAAGAAAAATATGGCCATGAAATAAAGGATATAGGGA
Source organism: Colobus angolensis palliatus (assembly GCF_000951035.1). Lineage (NCBI taxonomy): Eukaryota > Metazoa > Chordata > Mammalia > Primates > Cercopithecidae > Colobus > Colobus angolensis. The sequence goes on along the minus strand of NW_012116821.1, from coordinate 2,733,743 downwards.
GAAAGTGATCCTGCTGGTTACAGTAATAGATTGAGACTCATAAATCTTGGTTTCTATTCTTGGCTTTGGAAAGAATTTATGTGCTCACTGCATTTGGCACATGGCGGCAACAGGGAGACAGACTGGAGGACTAGGTATGAAGGAAATAACATCTTCCTGTACACGTTCAATTGTGAAATCCACACACAAGGCACTGAAGACAATGCTTGCAAAGCCACCTTAAAGAAACACAACAATTTGCAAGTCAGATGGGGCCAGTCAGGACTGCCCTGGAGGGTCTCAGAGCAACTGCCCGGAGCTCATGTCTGAGCAGGGCGAAGGAGAGGAGGGAAGGGGGTGGGAACTGAGGAGAAGTGGGGCGGGGTGGGATGGGTGTGGGGTGGCCTGAAGCCTTCTGCTTCAGGGGAAACAGTAGAGTGTCCCTGGCTGACTGGGGATCCAAAGCTCTGCTCTGCCAGTTCTGAGCTGTGCGATCTTGAGTCAGTTACCTAATGTGGTGTCTCAGTCCATTAAAGCCCCTATAACAAAGGGTGCAGCTTGGCTGAGTACTGGTGATGGCTGTCCAAGTTGCAGGTGGCAGTCCTCTCCTTGTGTCCTTTATAAAGGCACTAATCCCATTCATGAAGTCCCCACCCTCATGACCTAATCTCCTCCCATAGCTCTCACCTCCTAACGCCATGACACTGGGGAAGAGGATCTCAACACATGAATTTGGAGGAGGACACAAACATTTAGTCTATAACACCTCAGTGAGCCATAATAGCTTCATTTGGGAAAGTGGAGACAACAGTTCTTAACTCATGGAATTAAAGGAGGATAAAATGTGTATACCTCACTGAGCAGTTAGGAAGAGGTGGTGAGGACTGTGCTGGTAGGGGTGGCAGTGATACTGGTGAGGGGATTGCCATTGTGGTACTGGTGGAAGTGGTTATAGTGGCGGTGGTGGTAGGCCTATCATCAGTGCAGAGATGGCCAGGTCCAGGTTGGCAGAGCCTGTTGCCATGATCAATGCCCATGAGCCGAAGAAACCAGGAACACACAGTTGAATAAAGTTGGGTTTCTGGGTACTTGTCGCCACAGGGGAAACTATGGCATACCACAGGGAAACTTGGGGTGTCTCAGCAAGAGGGTGGTGGGTGACCTTGTTATAGGAGTTGAGCTAATGTTAGGTGACTTGGGGAGCATTCGCTCTGGATTGGGTATGATTGGTTATCACTAGTTTTTATCCAGGATGAGAAGCGATAGAGCGAGCTAAGGCTGTTATTGGTAAGGAAGTAGCCATCAACATCGGATGAGAGGGAGGCACATGTGCTTGTTTTTGTGGTTTGAATGGTATGCTGTGTGTGTCTGTGTTCAAACGTGATTACCTTGTTTGAACAAGTGGCCTTGTTTTTTTCTCCCCCATCCAGTCACAGAGTTGCCTTGTTCAACGTTGGTATCCAAGAAAATTGTGTTTGTTCAACAAAAGACCATCATGGCAGAGTGGTGGGCGCCAGGCTGGCTCCCAGCTGACAGCTGGCAGGGTCCGCCTATTTGTTCCTCACCCTCTCACCCTGGAATCCCTGCTGCAGTTCATTGCTCACCAAGAACCTCTTGGATTAGAATGGGGTTTCCCACGTGTGGGGCCTGCAGGGGACAATTGCGGTCAAAGGGATCTGAGTATCCCAGACCCCTGTGGCAATAGTAGTGTTGAACCATATGAAATTGCCACTTTTATAGGGCAGAAGCATTCAAATATTGGCAATTTCCCACAGTAGAGCCGAAATATTTATCACCATGAGTTAATACATTGTTATCCTGCAGCCCACCATAACAGTTTCCTGTGGGCCTCCTGCGAGAGGAAGCCCTCTGTCTCCGGGTGAGAACAATTTGGGGTTTCTGATCCTCTAAGGCAGAGAGTTGAACCTTAAACCACACTCAAAATTATCAAGGTAATGTGAGACCCTCCAGAAAATACCAGGATTTTCCCCCATGGCACCCTCTTGCATTTATCAGAGGGAATCTGGCTCCGCATCCACTTCTGCCTGTCGGTAGGTCAGTTAGCACAAGTTCGTAAGTCTTGTGAAATGACTTACGAACCTCTTTGCCCGGGCTCAGGCACTGCCCATCTCTACCCCAAGTGGAAGGGATGGGCACATGAAGGGAAACAAATGAGACAACTCAAGACACAAGGACGTGGGGCCAGGGTTGAGAATAAATGTTTAACTGGAAAGCAGCTGGGGTGTGGACAAGGAAGCCATCCTGGGGCAGCATGGGTGAGCCGGGTGCAAGCCTCACGCCCAGTGTCACAGCTTCCTGTCGCTTGTCCCAAGGTCCATTACACACACACACACACGTGGAGCGCAGTGACACGATCTCGGCTCATTGCAACCTCTGCCTCCCGGGATCAAGCGATTCTCCTGCCTCAGCCCCCCAAGTAGCTGGGATTACAGGTGCGTGCCACAGCGCCCAGATAATTTTTGTATTTTTGGTAGAGATGGGGTTTCACCATGTTGCCCAGGCCCAATTTTGAACTCAGTAAAATTCTGGGGGCACCTGCAGCTTTAAGTGATCCTGTTGCTTGGCATGAGTTGCCGAGTGCCTAAGTTAACAAATTCAGGCGAACAAAACTACCTGCGCTTTGAATGGTGCTATTATTATATAGGAGTGTTTGCTGAGGCCAAGAGAAGGAAGCTTGGAGTTTTTCCAAGGCTCTGCCAGGCTGGGCTGCCCCCACTGGTTTGGGCACTTCTGGCCAGAACCAGTCATCCCCAGAAATGTAGATCACAGCTGCTGGACTCTAGGGGAGCCCAGGTTTGGGGAAGAGAAGTGTATTGGTTTCTGTGGCTGCTGTTACCAATGACCACAGCCTTGGTTTAAAACAACAGATGTTCATTCTCTCGTGGCTTGGAGGCCAGAAGCCCTAAACCAAGTGGCCACTGGCAGTGTCTGGCATTCCTTGGCTTGCAGCCACCTCACTCCAGGCTCTGCCTCAGACTCCACATGGCCTCCTCCTCTCCTCTGTTTTCCCCTTCTACCTGTCTCAAATCTCCCTTTGCCTCTCTCTTAAAGGATGCTTGCCACTGGATTTAGGGCCCACGCAGGTAACCCAGGATGATCTCCTCATGTCAGGATCCTTAATTATATCTGCAAAGACCCCTTTTTCAAATAAGGTCATATTCACAGGTTCTAGGGACTAGGATGCACACATATCTTTGGGGGCCACCATTCAACACCCCACAGGCAGCGCAGGGCAGCAGCCGGCTTGGTCCGCAGTGCTCCTCCCGAGCGTGCTTCATTAATGGGCTGGTGCTTGGGCAACACCACAGCATTTTCCAAGGGCAGGTGTCCTTTTCTCCATCCCACCTTGGAAGCCTTCCAGAAGCGGCCAGGCTCCTGTGGGACTGCCCCCACTGCAGCGTCTACCTCCATATACACTTCCCGGGATCCCCCTTGGAGACCTGGCTGCCTGGCTCCCCTCCCTCCACCCTCTTCCTCAGCAATTACCCCAAGCTGGCCGGCTGCAAGGTGCTGGGGATCCCCTGGAGTAGGGGGCTGGAGCCCAGTTCAGCCAGACCTTCCCCTCCTCCCTCCCCAGGGCTGGGTCATCGGCCCCTGCACCCTGGAGTGCAGCTCCCACGTGGGGACACCCTCACAGCCCATCAGCCCTCCCCCAAAACACACACTCAATCACGCTGGCTGCTCGTCCCCTGGAAAGGCTCCTAATCCCCTCGGCAGTGACTAAGCACCTTCCAGTCACTGCTGCAGCCATTAATTTAAGTGCGGGCGCGGCCTGGCTGTGCCGTTCTCCTGGAGCGCCAAGACTGTCCGCGTAGCCATTGATTTAGGAGACAGTATCACTTGCTTCCAAGTTTATGAGGCAATAAACAGCCCCCGCATATTGATGAATGCCGAGGTGTTTGCTCAGCACATTTGCTGTGCGCATTTATTACGAGGGCTGTGCTTTAAAGCAAATGAAACTGCAACTATTTTCATTTCCTCCGGTAGGGCCGGCCCCTCCCCCAGCGGTTGTCCTAATCTATTTGATCCTGGATCCCTCTTCCCTGGGTACTGGGCTGCAACCCTGTGACCAGCCGAGACGCACACCTGGTCACTGCAAACGCCCCGTTTGCTTAGGCCTTAGGGAACCTCAAACGGCCCCAGACACAGGGCTGGGAGGGTCTGGAATAAGAGGGGCAATGAAGAGTCTGCATTTCCAGGGCCCCGCCCTCGAGGCCTCACTCCAGCCTTGCCTCCTCCTCCTCTCTGGAGAGGAGCAAGCTTAATAAAAATAGAACCCGCCAGCCACCAGCATCTCCTCCCCTGGGGCAGCGTCACACACCAAATAAAACTCCTTTTAATCTTAAGAAGCTGGGACGCCTACAAGGCTGGGCTGCTAGTCCTTAAAGATGAATCTTAGAGCATTTACTAGTTGGAATGCCCTGTGAATCGAAACTGGTTTATGTATAAAATATTAGGACGGCTCGGAGGAGGTGGCGAGCCGGTGGGAGCGACCAGAGGAGATTGATTGCGAACTTTGTGCCAACTGAGCAGTTCCCAGCAAGCTGAACAGAGAACAACACTTGAAAAATGTATCAGATTAGCCCCAAACAAAGCTGATTTATAGCCGCAGTAATCCGCATCTTGCCGTCCATTTCGGTAATAGAGAGAGATTAGGATGGTGGTGGGGCTTTGTTGGGTTTCTCCAGCTCAGTCCTCCTCCAGCCCCCAACCCCACAATGAATCCTGCAGTAAAATCAGGAGTTAGCAGTTTCACCAGACATTCAGATGTGGAGGGTGTTGAGTTTTGAAGCATTTTTGAGTTTGGCATGAGAACTGACTGGATGAGGAATTTGTTTTTAAAAACTAATAATATTGATTGCTTAAAATCACAAAGAGTCTCCTGGGAAGATGGAGGAGGCAAGTTCCCCAGTAGACCCCAGGCTGTGTTTAAAAGAGGTGTTGGAGCTGAGTGGCTCCCCTCCAGAGGCACCCACGTTGCAGCCCACCTTGAGCATAACCCCAGCCCAAACACACAGCATTTCGGGCCACCTGAGTTGGGAAGGAGAAGGATAGAGCCTACTTTGAGACAATGACATTCACCCCCCCCGTCACTGGCTACTTGTCTATTCGGTAGACATTTGAAGGTATGTACGAAGCACCATTCTAGGTCCCTGGGAGCTGCAGAATGTGGGGGTGCCCTCCTACTGTCGCTAAATGCCATGTGGGACCTTTGAGGAAGATCAGGGGCACTGCCCTCCAGAGCCTTACAATCCCCGCTGGAACTGGGGCACAGGAGCCAGATAGATCAATAAATATGGAACACGCACCAAACCAAAGAAATGACAACTGGCATCATGTCAATCAAGGGCAAGGGAGAGAGATCGAGAACTCCTGGGGATGGGATGAGATGTGATTGAGGAAACTTCTCTTTCTGTGCAAAGGGCTCCTGGGAAGAGCGGGAGATGGGAAGATGCGTGACTGGACCTGGCCTCTCCACAGGACCTGCCTGCTGATATGTTCTGCTTCTCTGGAAGAACCATGACCCCTAAAAGCTGTCTTTGAAACCTTTCTTCAAGGCAAATCTCATTCCCAAGCTTATTGTTCTAAGAAATAGTTTAGAGAGTCCTCTTTTCTCCCATTGCTCATACATGCACAAGACTGTTCAGGACTCCCTGCCAAAGTCTGATTTGCCTAAGCACGGCAGGAGGTCTGCCCTCTGCCCATCCACCTCATCAACAGATGAATCCCTCAGGCCTGGGAGGAGGGGCTGCTCTTAGGTTGGAGGGTGGGTAATCCCACCACCCGGAAGGACTACCAGCTGCCATAGCTCTGGGCGTGAGCACTGGTTCCTGCCCTATAGAGCTGACCACGGAAGAGGGGCAGGGACAGCTGCCCTTGGGGGCGACTAACAAGATGGGGTGATGAGACATGCTGTGCACCAAAACACCCGGTGCAGACAGGAGGTATAGACACCAGGAGATTCTGGTGATAACACTGGGACCCAATTGCTCAAAGAGAGATGTGGGGTGACCACTCACCACCATCACTAACATCACCCTCATCCCCACCGTCACCACCAGCATTAACATCACCCTCATCCCCACCATCACCACCATCACTAACATCACC
>NW_012116821.1:2726302-2726810 GCF_000951035.1 Colobus angolensis palliatus | reverse complement strand
TAACATCACCCTCATCGCCACCGTCACCACCATCACTAACATCACCCTCATCCCCACCGTCACCACCATCACTAACATCACCCTCATCCCCACCGTCACCACCAGCACTAACATCACCCTCATCCCCACTGTCACCACCAGCACTAACACCACCCTCATTCCCACTGTCACCATCAGCACTAACACCACCCTCATCCCCACAGTCACCATCATCATCACCATCACCCTCATCCCCAACGTCACCACCATCATTAACATCACCCTCATCCCCACCGTCACCACCAGCATTAACATCACCCTCATCCCCACCGTCACCACCATCATCACCATCACCCTCATCCCTACCATCACCACCAGCATCAACATCACCCTCATCCCCACCATGACCATCAGCATCAACATCACCCTCATCCCCACCGTCACCACCAGCACTAACATCACCCTCATCCCCACTGTCACCATCAGCACTAACACCACCCTCATCTCCACCGTCACCACCAGCACTAAC
>NW_012116821.1:2722756-2725427 GCF_000951035.1 Colobus angolensis palliatus | reverse complement strand
CATCCCCACTGTCACCACCATCATCACCATCACCCTCATCTCCACTGTCACCACCATCATCACCATCACCCTCATCCCCACTGTCACCACCATCACTAACATCACCCTCATCCCCACCGTCACCACCAGCACTAATACCACCCTCATCCCCACCATCACCACCAGCAGTAACACCACCCTCATCCCCACCGTCACCACCATCATCATTATCACCATCACCCTCATCCTCACCACCACCATCACCACTAGCACTAACATCACCCTCTTCCCCACCATCACCACCAGCACTAACACCACCCTCATCCCCATTACCACCACCATCATGATTGTTACCATCACCCTCATCCTCACCACCACCACCATCATTATCACCATCATCCTCATCCTCAACACCACCATCACCACCAGCACTAACATCACCTTCATCCTCACCACCACCATCACCATCATCATCATTATCACCATCACCCTCATCCTCAACACCACCATCACCATCATTATCATTGTCACCATCACCCTAATCCTCACCACCACCACTGCCACTCTCATCATCACCATCACCATAACCACTATCACCCTTATCCTTACCAACATCACCACCATCATCACCATCATCACCACCATCACCACCATCACCCCCATCACCCTCATCATTCCCACCATCCTCACCACCACCATCGCCATTACAATCACCATCACGACCACCATCACTACCACCAGCCACCATCGTCACCATCACCACTATTATACTCCCTATCACCACCATCTCAATGGTGCCTGTGGGGTAGGCCCTTTGCTAAGAGCTTCGTATATATCTAGAACAATCCTCACAATAATCCAGTGCCAGAGGGGCCACTATGATACCATTTTATAGATGAGGGTACTGAGGATTAGCGAGGTAACCCTGATAATAAGTAGCAGAGCAGGAATTCAGGCACACGCGGCCTGACCCTGCGTGAGTATTCACAATACAGTAAGTTCCCCTTATCACTGGGGGATATTTTCCAAAACCCCCAGGGGATGCCTGAAGCCTTGGATAGTACCAAACCCTATATATACTATATTTTTTCCTATACATACATACATACCTATGATAAAGTTTAATTTGTAAACTAGGCATAGTAAGAGATGACCAACAATAAAATAGAACATTTATAACAACATATTGTAATAAAAGTGATGTCAATGTGGTCTCCCTCTCTTAAAATATATTACACTGTGGTCACCTATTTTCAGACCACGGTTGACTACTGGTTACTGAAACTATGGAAAGTGAAGCTGTGGATAAACCAGGACTGCTGTACCAAACTGCCCCCTCCTAGGCTCCGAGCCTCTGTTTGCTGCTGTTTTCTTGAATGTTTGACCTGGTGAGATTGATCTTTTGATCAGTTGCTGCTGGTCACAGGCCAGCTGCAGGAGTTGTGAGTGGAGATGTGATTGTACATCCATGAGCTATTTGTATCATTCATTCCCCCATTCACTGCTGATCTGAGCCAGGAGGGTATGAAGAGAGGAGGCACGCCCTCCCTAGAGGAGTTCATCCTTTTGACCTTCAGGGTTCAGATGTGGCCACATGGCTGTCCTCACCTGAGAGGATCACACAGGGCCCAGACCAGCGTGTGCCCCCTGTGCTGTGAGAGAGCAGGGGCCGGGTGGCAGGCAGCCCTGCATCCTTATCCGCTGCCTCCCTTCCCCCACCCACTATCGATCTGAATGTTGCACGTATACACACACACACACACACACACACACAGTCTACCTACACAAGACAAAACCCCAATTCATTTTGCCAAAGACATTTTCCCTTAGATTTAAAACCCTGTGTAATTTAAGAGATATGTAATTCATGTGTCTGCATTTAAACCATCAAAGTGCTTTTAAAAGAGCTATTTGAAATCTTTGAAGCTTTATGAACCTTTAAAGTTCTTTCTTTGAAACATGGGAATCACACACTGCCAAGGATAAAGATAGTCAAATACCAAAGGGCTAGGGGTGGGCTTGAGACTAGAAATCCGTGACATTTCACTGACAAAACTGAATTTCTCCTCTTTAACATCCACTTCCAATTAGGACGGCAGGCTGCCTGGCATTCTCCATCTCTGCGTGCCTGGGGTGGCGGCGGGGCAGCACCAGGCACCCGGGCCCGTCCGCAGGGGCACCTTCCCCCTCGCACCAAAAGACTCAGGAGCAGGCCCGAGTCTGCGACTCGGGCGCTGCCACGTGCAGAGGCTGGGACTGGTTAAATGCGGGTGCCTGGGCCCCTCGCCAGGGTGGGCTGACTCCGCGGGCCTGGCGGGCCCCGGGCTGCGGGGACCACGAGTTCCCGCGACCCTGACCCTGGGGATGTCCGAGCGCACAAGTGTGGGGACCTGGCCAGGGATGGCTCGGGCGCTGCCCGGCTCATGCCCACCTTCCCCCGCTGTGTCCCTGGCCCCGGGTCCCACGGAAGGAAGGTGAGGGGTGTGGGCGCCCTGGATCCACCTCGACGGGGCGGTTCCCACGGTCCCTGCAGGGCCCTAGCTCCGGCAGTCCCCTCCGAACCCGGGAGGCCGTCGGTGTGCTAGCCCGCTGCTACCCCGCTGCTCCCTGGGGCCTGGCAAGCGCTGTTGAAGGCGGCCGAACCGCCCCACTTCCCTGGTCAGGGCCGGCGTAGGGCCGGCGTGGGCCCGGG